>NW_013754696.1:0-1075 GCF_000517525.1 Limulus polyphemus | reverse complement strand
TGGCGTGACACTAGTCACGTGACCTCGCTGACGCAACAATATGTATTTAACTAATTTTGACAAAAGATTTGCAACAGTCTCCATAATTATTTGTCTTAAAGGATATTTTAGCACTAAAGAGTTTCATGCAGATATACACAACTAGTTCTGCAGATATTTCTCTTATTCGGGTACATTTCCCAGTTTTAGTTGTCTGTTCTCTGTGTGTGTGTGTGAGAGAGAGTGACGCTTTTTTGTTTTCGGCCTAGTTGTCTGAAAAATCGTCCAAAATAAGATGTTATGTTCTCTTTTCTTCAGAGATTACGATAATGTAACTGTTGTGTAATATTTATAAATATATACTCACATTGTATATAACTATTAATAATCTATATTAATCAGTTTGGCTCTGCCCCCCCCCCCCAGTGGCTCAGCTAAAAACCGGGTTTCTATGGGTACAGCACAGATATCTCTGCGCTTAAAGATAAACAAACAAACTGTTGTACCATCTAATATAACTGCTTTCTCACCATACGACACAACCTATTTTAAATAGAACGGATAACTCGTAAGTTCGTGAACACAAAATGTTAACAGATATGCAAACTATAAAAGCAGAAAAGTCTGTAAACCAGATTCGTGAATTTTTTCTTAATGTGTAAATTCCCCAAAACTATGTGAACAATAAACTGTAGGGGAGACCGGGGCTAATTGTTACGATTTTTAGAAAAAGTCCGATATCTAGCGAAATAACCCGAATCATACATTGAAACTGAATGAAAGTGAAAGATAAATATGTACTTTATCAAAATTATGTATTCTATATTGAACAAAATTGGTTACATAAAAGATTTTGTAAATATTTTGAAGTAAAGTCAAGTGTAACAATATGCCCCGGATGCGGGGTAAGTTTATATAATAGGTGGGGCATGTTGTTATACAATAAAAAAAAATCTGGAATATTTACCACAATTAGCCTACTCTACCATGCTAAATGTTATAATAGGCCTACTGTAGTTTTCTCATAACATTTAGCATGTTAGAGTATAAGCCTAATTTCAGTAATTATTCCAGATTTTCTAAATGTTAATGCGAT
>NW_013754695.1:0-1074 GCF_000517525.1 Limulus polyphemus | reverse complement strand
CATTTCAGCCAGGGCACAGAACAGACAGATTATTCAACGTCTGTCCTGTAAAAGTGGGTTTTCTCCGGGTACTCCGGTTTCCCACCACAACAAAATTTACTCGGGCATTGGACCCTTTGGTCCCATTCACCCTGGAAAGGGCCTTCTACCTCGTTGGCTTTCTTTCTTTCAAAATTATTCAAGAACATATCAATTATATTTGATATTTAAATAATTATAATACCAATTGGCACCTTAACCATGAACTAATTAAAAACTAAGCCTAGTAGTTGGAGCTAGATCTTACGGCCATATGCTTTGGTCTCTTCACAACATCAACTGACAACTCCAATCAACATGAAGAAGAAGAAAGCTTTTCAACGCTAAGATCTTCGTGTTTTCTCCGACCTCTTTCACGACAAGACAACTATGTTAGACATAATCCTCTCAGTCAAAATCTAACAATCCCTCAAAGTCAAACAAATCCACAGGCGAGGTTGAAGGAGAACGATTGTTCCTGAACACCCCCTGGTGGGAAGAGTCCACAACACTTATGTTGTGCTTTCTTCCTTCAAACAAAATTCCTGTCATGTTAATTTTGTTTTTCTTGTAACGATATATAAACCTTGTATATCTTAGTACAGAGCGTATCTGAATAAGACAGACCAATTTTCTGTCTTAACATGTACTATGTTCCACTATTAATAAAATTCTTACTTATGTTATGAATCGTTGTTTACCTGCTTATTATTATATTAACATAATATGCTTCCTTACTCAAGAACTTATAAACAATTAGAATAATAAAATAAATGAATAAAACAATGCAATAACGTATAAAATTATTGAAAAACAACAACTTAGATTATAATCAAGTGTCAGGATATTATACATGAATATATTTATTACTATTAACACAAATAACTACCAGATGGCCTTTTATTATAATTCATTTTATCAATTTTAGAAAGTTCTCTTGTCTCATATCCCAAACTATTTGTAGAATCTTTGTTTATAGCAGCATTTTTATTATTATCTGTTTTTTGGCTTCTCACATAAAATGTCATAAACTGTTTTAGCTTTACTAGGCTGTAG
>NW_013754694.1:0-2686 GCF_000517525.1 Limulus polyphemus | reverse complement strand
TGAGGAACGAAGAAGAGTAAGTATAATAAATACAGTGGGTATTCTCAGTAACTTATTATAAAGATAGGATTTAAAAACAAATCGCAGCGTACCAAATAGTCTTAATACATGACCTTCATCTCCCGTTCTCTTACAGAACGTGCCAAGTATTAATTGTTTTTGTTATCAGAAAGTTAAATTTTATCGTATTGCAGAACGCACGAAGAAACTTTTGGGGGTTTATGTAGTACAGATTTTATCCCTGACGTATTGTAATTGGAAAGTTATATTGTCAAATTACTTTGAAATAAAACATTACCAGTATTTGTTTATATTTCTAATTTGATGTTTAGGAAAAGTATTTTTTCCTAAAGACCGGGCATGGCCAGGTGGTTAGGGCGCTTCGACTCGTAATCTGAGGGTCGCGGGTTCGAATCCCCGTCACATCAAACATGCCAACCTCCGCCTTTGCCTGGTCCTAAGTCCAGGATGAGAAAGGAGGAGGGTTGGGCTCCACCCCGTAAAAACCAACTTGCTACAAGTAACTGCAACAACAATTTTCCGTTGGTGCTCCACTGGGAGTTTACAGGAATTAAAGCTACACAATGGACTATCAGTGCTCCGCCCATCTCGGGTATGAAAACTTCGATTTTTAGCATTATGAGCTTATTGACTTACTGTTGAGCCATCGAGTGTGGGGGGGGGGGTGCGATTTGTGTGTTTTGGGGCTATAAACTGTTTTCTGGTAAGTAATCGTAACAATCCAATTACTTTACTTATTGTGGGATCATTTAAGATGTATACTTTTGGTAATTGTTCCAATTCTGTAACTCATAAAAAACACCTTGGTCTATTGTTTCTTCTAAAAACTCTTCATTTTGCAATTATTCTAACCCAAATACCGTGAATCTGTACGACTAAGTGCATGATGATTTATCTTTAAGTCAGAGCCTAGTTGATACTCCTGTATTATAAAAACAAATGTCAGTTTGTTTTATTTTCTGTTTTCTTATCTGACCGATCTCATTTCTCCAGCGGTAAGTTTGAGGTTTTATATTGTATACGCTAAAATTTGCGATACGATCCCTGCGGGAACACATCACAGCTAGCCCATTGTGCAGCTTTGGGTTTAAGACATATATAACCATCTGAATGACAATATATCAACAAAATTATGACGACAAGATGAGAAAATCCTGTGGTTCAGGCATAGCCGTCCCTAATTATGAATTTCGGATCAGGGGTAACTGACCAAAGGGAACGCAACCAACTGGAAGCACAAGTGATGGAACTGACCCTCACTCTTATAACGCATCAATAGCTGAGAGGGCGAAACGTGTTTTGTAACACCAAGACTCGATTCCGAGACCTTCGGTACCCAGTTCCTTACGCTAACCATCGGGCTAAAGTAAGTTTATTGTGTCTTGATTGATGTAAAATAGTGTCATATCCGAGGAGAACTAATCTTACTACATAGTAAAAATAATTTGTTTTTGGAGAACAATTATAACTTTTTATCATTTTGGATTTTTGTACGAAATTATTTGGTTATTCATATAAGTTAATAAGATATCGCAAGTATTTGACCAACGGAAGTATTTCAAAATACCAACTCTTACTAAGACATGCCCCCAGTGGCACAGCGGTATGTCTGCAGACTTACAATGCTAGAAACCGGGTTTCGATACCTGTGGTGGGCAGAGTACAGAAAGCCCTTGTGTAGCTTTGTGCATAATTAAAAACAAAAAGAATACTAAGACATAAACTGTACTTCCATCGAAACTTTCATACTGTTGTTATATGTTTACTATTAATAATTGTTTGATCATTTATACACAAAGACGTTATTCTATTTAAAACACACAAATCTCCTAGGTTCAAACTTTGTTATTCTACAGCAATTATAGTTTCCAGATCATAACTATCTAATAAAACACGAACTACACTTAACCTTGTTTCTATAAATGTACTGTGTTGGTACAATGTACTGTGTTGTATTGGTTGATACAATGTACTGAGTTATCTTTGTATTGGTTGGTACTATGTGCTGTGTTATCCTTGTATTGTTTGGTACAATGTACTGAGTTACCTTTGTATTGTTACTATGTGCTGTGTTACCTTTGTATTGTTACTATGCGCTGAGTTACCTTTGTATTGTTACTATGCGCTGATTTACCTTTGTATTTTTACTATGTGCTGAGTTATCTTTGTATTGTTACTATGCGCTGATTTACCTTTGTATTTTTACTATGTGCTGATTTACCTTTGTATTTTTACTATGTGCTGATTTACCTTTGTATTGTTACTATGTGCTGTGTTACCTTTGTATTTTTACTATGTGCTGATTTACCTTTGTATTTTTACTATGTGCTGATTTACCTTTGTATTTCTACTTAACTCTCATGTCTGTTTTTGAAATTAAAAGGATATACATTATTAATTAATTATATGTATTGCCCGCCAGTGGTACAGCGGTATGTCTGCGGACTTACAACGCTAGAATCCGAGTTTCGATAGCCGTGGTGGGCAGAGCACAGATAGCCTATTGTGTAGCTTTGTGCTCATTTATAAACAAACAATTATATGTATTATTCAATTTTAAGTTGTCTTTTTGACAGTGGTGATATATATATATATATATATTTATATTTATGTGGGGGGGTGGGACTATATTGATTCGATATACAATATATATATATATATATAT
>NW_013754693.1:0-1613 GCF_000517525.1 Limulus polyphemus | reverse complement strand
AATAATGCATAATTTCATTTGATAAACACGTTTAGATTGAATGGTGATTTATAATCAGTCACAAGAACGTCAAATCTGAATCACTTGAAAAAAACACGGGGGTGCTTAACTTTTTTCCAGGTGTATATAATAATATGTTTGGAAAAGTGTACTTAATTTTTTTATCCATATTTTTTACAGAATTAACAGCAATTTGGAATTTAACATGATAAGTCTTATGCTTCTAGTTTAATAACCTGTAATATCTGTATAATTTCAAAAAGATTTTATTACAGCAACAGATAATGCAAATGATGAAAGTAAATACAATCCATTTAACAGTAAAACGTATTCAATCAAAATAGTATTTTCTTGTAATTTTAACAGTTGTTTCACATGTGTGTAAACAAAAATATGAAAACAGCCTTGTATAATAGACAGCAGAAAGAAGAATGGTATCTATATATTAGAATCTTGAAAGAAAGTGTGATGAATCAATCTTTGGATTTGTAACTTTTAATAAATATTCTAGCTGGTAGGCATCAAAACTAGAATGATTGTGTGTTTATATGTGTTATGTCTTTTTGAATATAAATTTGTTATTGTATATTGATTGTGATTTTTTGGAATTCACATTTAATATTTTTGAATAAGCATGAAGCTATGATTTTTCCCATAAGATGAGCCAATACTTCTCAGAAGACTGGAAAAAAATTTGTATGATTTAGAAACAGTATAAACATCAAAAATTATTTTTGACTCTTTATGAACTTGTGCTCACAAGATTTCAAAGCAACCTTTAGAAATAAAAAAAAAATGATACATTTTTTTTAACAATGGTACACAATATAAAAAATATCTTTTTTTTAACTAATGCTTGTAACAAAACATCTCATTCAGGAAACTAGGAAAGATGAAATATCCCTTGTCTGTAATTAATCTCAATGATATGAAGATTTATCTCCTTTTTTTCCCAAGAGACTTATGTCATCAGTGTTTCTGTAGAACTATACTTCTAGTCAGACAAACATACATACATACACACAATTTCAGTAGATAGCCAATTTACTTTAGTTTGGTTGTTGTTAAGTGCAAAGCTACACAATAAGCTATATTTGCTCTGCCCACCACAGATATCGAAACCCAATTTTTAGCATCGTAAGCCTATGTAGACTTACTGCTGAGCTACCGGATGGCTAGCCAACCTAACATACTAGTATAAATAACTTAGTACTTAAGTGCCTTTTGAAAATTGTATAACCTAAAATTAAAGATTATTAAAGAACAGTAGATGTTGTATCTTTAACTGACAAATGTTATACTGTAGTAATTTTACAAAAAGCAGTTATTCTTGTAAATCCAAAGTGAATGGATAAAAAGCACAAAACAAAAACTTGTTTAATGAAATCCAAATGGTATATTTAAGTGTTTTACACTCTCAAAAAAGGAAACCTATCATTCTATAGGTATTTGAAGAACTCCAAATACTTATAGAATGATAGGTTTCTTTTTTGTGAGTGTAAAACACTTAAATACACCATTTCAATTTTCGAATACCTCACTACTATAAAGGATTGGTTTGGTCTGAAGTTTCATTGGTGGTAGTGTCCAAGGTCACTGATGAGGAGTGGAAT
>NW_013754692.1:0-1072 GCF_000517525.1 Limulus polyphemus | reverse complement strand
CCACCTAATTAGTTCAACCTCTCTTTTAACAGTTACCAGAACTTGGCCTTTGTTGTTCCCAAACGTCATTTTATCAAAATCAATTACAAACTTCCTCGGTAGTAGGCAGTCCAATCCTAATATGCATTGGTCTTTAATGTCAGCCAAGTATACTTTCTGTCTGTCCTTTATGCCCATGAGCTCAATAGTTACCCACACTGGTCTCCACAACCTTGCAGAATGTCCTGTCACACCACAAAGCTTCTGTATGGCTTCTGGTACTCCTTCGTGATCTAACACTTTGATGCTCACAAGGGTTTGCTGAGATGCAGAATCTATGACAAAGTTGCACCTTTGGCCATCCAGCTTTCCTATCATATAGACACTATGTGTGCCTGGCATTCTACACCAAGCTGTTGGGACTTTCCTGATGGGGGTTGATGAGTGTCCCTCAACTCCAACCACTAATGGTCTCCTTGAGGCTGACTTGTTGGTAATATTCTTCTTACAGTGGCTCCTCATATGTCCTTACTTTCCACAGTTTCAGCAACCTTTCTGGGTAGCAGCCTTTCCTGTTGTATCATCTCCCCTGTGTTGAAGTTGCCAGCATTGAGCTCTCTTGTTCCCAGGTTTGGTACAGTGCCAGCAAAGTCCCTCCAACTTCTCTGAAAGCTGAACTTTTCTGGCCTTGAATCCAGATGACTGTACCAACCTTGGTACCTCTGTGCTGGACTTAACGTAGGATTCAAATTCGAGAGTGCTGGCCATTGCATCCTGCATGGTAGAGGGGTATGCTTGCTTCACTTGTATCTTAAGTTGTGGACTGTCCAAGGCATCTACGAACTGATCCCTCAGCAACAACTTGAGGAGATCGGGTGGTGCAGTTGGGTAGGCCTTGTGTGCCATGCTTTCCAAGTCCTGAGCCAGCTCTTGCAGGCTCTCCCCTTTAGCACGAACTCTCGTCCTAAACCTAGCCCTGTAGACTTCTGACTGATTTTGGGTTCCGTACCTGAGTTCTAGAGCCGCTACCAGTGCTCTATAGTTGTGTCTGTCATCTGCTGACAACTGTCCATGTATTTCCAGTGGTTGTTCC
>NW_013754691.1:0-1072 GCF_000517525.1 Limulus polyphemus | reverse complement strand
CCTGACTATTAAAAAATTAAAAATAGATAAAATTTGAATTTTATGGAGGATACAATTTTTTGGGGATTTCAAAACAATGTACTAAAACATTAAAAGTAATAAGTTCAAATCTGTAGCAAATATAAATATTGTAATCATTTCTTATAAATACGATTTCCTAATGTAATTTTCCAAGATATTAAAGTATCATAATGCATAAATTTACTAAAAGTAATAGGCTTTATGTTTCTTAAACTACCTACATTTGTCAAAGTATTTATGAATTTTCGAAAATATTCGTCCACTAGTATATTGTTGGAATGAAATATAGCAAGACTTGCATTGCCTACTAAGAAAGTTAGTAGCCGGTAGTCATCGGGTTAATGGTGACGCTCAGATTATGTATGCAACATATCAAATTCACATGACTAACTAATGTAACTAACCCCATAACGAAATTAATCTCGTTCAATCACCTCCGTTTTCTCGGTGGGGTGTAACTTTTAGGTCGTTTTGGAACACTTTCATTAACCACCCCCTAAAAAACGTACATCGCGTCTGATAGTTAAACGAACAGCCTAAATGTCACATTAGTGTAGCCTATACAATGTGTAAATTTAGTATACTCTAATCCCTTATAGTGATAGCACAGACGAGACACACATTCGGCATTTAATGCTGTTTGAATACAAGAAGGGAAACAACGCCTCTGTAGCCACAAAGAGTATCAAAGAAGTTTATGGAAATATTTTGAACGTTTGTAAGTGTCAACGATGGTTCAGCAAATTTCGTTCAGGTGACATTAGCCTTAAAAACTGTGATGGCAGGGGCCGACATGTTGGAATTGATATTGATGCTCTGAAGATACTTGTTGAATCTAAGCCAAGGCAACGCACTCGTGAAATTGCCCTGAAATTGCATGTCTCTCATGAATCAATACGTAAGCATCTAAGGAATATGAGAAAAACTCCTTAAAGAAGGTGTTTGGGTGCCTCACGAATTCTCCGATGATAATCGTTTCCAACGTGTGAACGTTGCTTCATCTCTTCTGGCGCGTAATGCGCGTTGACCATTTTTCGACAGAATTGTCACC
>NW_013754690.1:0-1074 GCF_000517525.1 Limulus polyphemus | reverse complement strand
ATTCAGTCTAAATGATGGATTTTAAACTGTTTTTTTTAAATATTTATTTAACTTAATTCATAACAAAGCATTAATTTTCTTTTTAGGCAAAAAATATAATCGAGTTATCAGAGATCAGTTTACTTTGATCTTATATTCATATCATTTTAAAGTAAATCTTGCGCAGTGTTCTAAATTCATAATATGATTATAGCTGTCTTTTCAATGTTTTAAATCCATTCACAAATCCATTTACCACCACAAAAATTCGCTTATTTATCAGAAAATATTTTTGTTCAAACTAGATTAGATATTGCGATCAGGATCAAAGACGGAGTTTTACATTTTCACTTCGTAATTTATTTAAAAGATATATAGTGAGTTTTTTTTACTATTGGCAACTCAATGAAAAAACGTCTCTCTAATAAATATATCATTTCCATTTTTAAAGAAAAATTCAAGATCACCAGTTTATATATATACACGTAAAAAGAGTGTAAAATAGCAGTCAAATTATTCGGACGTTTTACATTTGAACAATCAAGTTACTCAGTATTCAGAGAAACTTGATGATAAACTATTTTTATGCTTATAAAGGTAAAGTTTCTTTAGCGGTGGAAGTTTAACTCTGAACGAGCAGACTAGCGGACATAATATGATTTCCCGAAAAGAAAGACTTAGTTGAACGAACTTTCTATGTTTATTTTGGGAAGATAAACACGCGTAAAACTTGGCTTCCTCGAGTAAACACGAATTTTCTCTTTCTTAAAGTGAGTAATTGTAAACATTTTCATACAAATACATTTAAGCTTGTCTCTTCCCGCCGAAGATGCAATTAAGATGTTTTTGTTTTTTTTAATTTCACGCAAAGCTACACGAGGGCTATCTGCGCTAGCCGTCCCTAATTTAGCAGTGTAAGACTAGGGGAAAGGCAGCTTGTCATCACCACCCACCGCCAACTCTTGGGCTACTCTTTTACCAACGAATAGTGGGATTGACCGTCACATTATAACGCCCCCACGGCTGAAAGAGCGAACATGTTTGGTAGGGCGGGGATTCGAACCCGCGACCCTCAGATTGCGAGTCGAGTGCCCT
>NW_013754689.1:0-1077 GCF_000517525.1 Limulus polyphemus | reverse complement strand
ATCAGTCCCTTGGTACCCAGAATAGATTTTGTCCACATCCATGGGTTCCAATTAATATTCAGAGTGCCACCAGTGGCATTGGTAATTCTTCCATGCCTTTGAGGTCTGTGGGGACTCAGCTCCGAGAATTTCTGGATGGATCCATGGGCAATACAGGTCCTTGACTCAGGATTAGTCATTCAGCTCACATCTCCACCACTATTATCCACCCAACCTATTTTGTTTCCATCTTCTGCAGATCCTCAGGATTTGGAACTTAGTTCTAGGGTTATCAGAGTTTGTTTGATCTGGGAGTAGAGAGAGAGTCATGCCAGTTTTATTCCCGTCAGGTTTATTGGACCCAAGAAGACAGGAGACTGGCATCTAGTCATCGATCTTTCTCATCTATATCAATTCTTAGATTCTCCAAGGTTCACAAGTGAATCATTTCTCACTCTGAGTTGGCATAAAGGAATTGTGTATGTCTATCTGCACATTGCCATAGCAGTGGCATACCACCACTATCGACGTTTTTGTGCAGAAGGATCAAGTACTATAGTTCAGGGTTCTTACCTTCAGACTATTATCAGCACCATAGGGGCTCTGCCAAATCATACAACCTTTCTCTTGTCACCTCCATTCCCTAGCCCTGTGCACACACTATTCCATAGACAACTGGTTACTGCTGGCACCATCCTGTCAATTGAAAGAACATCACACATGTATTCTACTTTCAACAATAACCAAAGCAGGCTTCATTATCAGAGCTGATACATCTATTTTCACTCCAACACAGTGTGTCGTCAGTCTGGGTATCTATCTCATCACGTATTTCAGTTGGGCTTAGCCAACTCCCATCCAGCTACATGATATGGAACAGAAAGTCCAACTCTTACCTCTCCTTCTCCCACTGCATGGATGGGGCATAACTCGAATTTATCATGCCTTTGGGACGATTGCACAACAGATCCTTTCATTGTTATTTATTTGACCACTGGATCATAAACAGCAGTTCACTGGATTCCACAGTTTCCTTATTCAGGATCATTCTCTTCGATCTCAAGGGGTGGTTGGATTGGAAGAATACCCAAATATGGG
>NW_013754688.1:0-1074 GCF_000517525.1 Limulus polyphemus | reverse complement strand
ATATCTCCTCTATAGGTCATCAGAACTTTACAATACTATACAGTGTTTCCTTTTATAACAATATCTATGTAATGACTGAGTCACAAGTTCTGGGAATGTCTGTAAATATCATAGCAAATAGTTTGTATTTTTTGTTCTTTTTTAATTACATGATAACTCAAAAACCAAAACAATGGTGTCAACCAAATTCACTGAGGTGACATAGTTTCATACAAAGTATCTGCTTTTATAAGTATTATTAATAACTAGTAGTAATTTAAAAATCATAATTCTAATGTAAACAATCTTAACATCACCCCTTGAAGTTTGCTTTCTTACAGAAATCTGTTGTTCCTTTAAAAAGCTTAAGTACAGGGTGAAACAGGAATAACCAGCCAATAACTCTTTCAGTACGGGCTCGGTCCCTGGGACTGACCTCATAACCACTTTGTGCTTGGTATAGTTTTCATGCTATAACTTTTAAATTAGTATGTTCACAAAATTTGGCAGATTATCAGTAAACATAAAAAAGGTTTTCATACTCAAAATATCAGTTTTTTTTTATTAAGTCTTAAGATTTCTTAAGCAATGTTTTTTCATGCCTTTTTTCTTTTCAAATGTTGCCAATCCAACGTGCAAAGTAATTTTCATTTTAAGATCAAAAATACTTTTATGCAACAGCAAATTTTCAAGTTTCACATGTGAAATCTTTATATCATCCAGATATTTGTCAAAATGTTTTTTCTTTAAAATCTCTGTACAGGTTTGGTCAGTTTGACCGATCTCCTAACCACCATAAAAAATTAGGAAATATATACAGATTATACCTTTTTCGTTATAGAATTACTACAAATTATAACATGAAAATGCATATGTTTAGACTAAATAGCTTAAATCTCATAACATTACACATTTATATATATTTAATAATTTTATTATATTGAGCTATCAGCCATGCCTGGCTAACAATACAGAAGTTACAATGATGCAGCGCACGTGCACTCATGTTACTGTATCCAATAGCATAAAATTGACCTTTAGTCTTCACAAAATAATCTATCTTGGCTGTGTTTTAGTGGACTAGTATTTTGTAAA
>NW_013754687.1:0-1401 GCF_000517525.1 Limulus polyphemus | reverse complement strand
ATAGATGAATCACTTCTTTCAAAGGGATATTAGTATATAATGATTCAGTATCAAAATTGGCACTATATATATTGATTCAATATCACCCTTCAGTGCCTGCAGACAGTTGTGGGAAGGTGACTGCTCCCTAAAGTAAAAGAGACTGTCCCCAAATCCAGACTGATAACCAACATACAGAACTCTCTACGTGTCGTGATTACCTTGAATGTACTATGCTTTACCACCTTAATAAACTTTGATTTATTACATATTTAAAAGATATAAAATAAGCAGATAGAAAGATGATACATAAAGGGAAAACGTGAGTGTCCAGCGTATCCCGTATCCTTCTTAATTTAGAGGAATCATAGTGGTTCCCCTAACCATTACACCTGTTTCTCACGTGGTAAAAGACAACTAACTCACACTAAGTAGAAACTGATTATTTTCGTACCATGAGACATCTAGTTTAAAATTACACAAATTCATAAATAATATAAAGTTTAAATAAACAAATATGGTGAACTAAAACATCCTAATAAAAGACGAGCAGTTTAATGAGGACCTAGCATTATTTTGACAACAATTGGTAGACTGAGTGGATTCCCCATTATCTTGACAACAATTGGTAGACTGAGTGGGTTCCCCATTATCTTTACAATAATTGGTAGACTGGGTGGGTTCCCCATTATCTTTACAATAATTGGTAGACTGGGTTCCCCATTATCTTTACAATAATTGGTAGACTGGGTTCCCCATTATCTTTACAACAGTTGGTAGACTGAGTGGATTCCCCATTTATTTTTAATTCAAAAGCTCATTAGAGCGATAATAAACTGTATCTAAGACTAAGTTTTGTACAAGGTCGAGAATATAAAAGGTTTGTTTGTTTGTTTTAGAAATTTCTGTCAAAACTACAAGCTTTCAAAAACCAAATTTGTGCATAGATGAATCACTACTTTCAAAGGGATATTAGTGTATAATGATTCAATATTAAACTTCATTGCCTGCATACAGTTGACTGAGACCGGCATTCTATCCCTTATTATAGTAGTAAAGCACTAATTTAACTTAATTAGTAGTACAGTAGATAAATTATACTATTATAGAGTTATAATATATACTAGACAACCAGTGACCCGTTACCTGTCCCCAAATCCAGACTGATAACCAACATACAGAACTCTCTAATGTCGTGATTACCTTGAATGTACTATGCTTCCCACCTTAATAAACTTTAATTTTTTACATATTTAAAAGATATAAAATAAGCAGATAGAAAGATATCTGCTCACAGCCGGCCCTTATTTTGAACTAATAGACTAGAAAGAAGTCAAATATTTAACAGTTACATAAAACCACCTTCAGAAGGTTGACGAAATGTTCTGTTGCCAACGTAGCTGATTATTTTACAATAAAATG
>NW_013754686.1:0-3074 GCF_000517525.1 Limulus polyphemus | reverse complement strand
CACAAGTAAAGATAATTAAGACATATGACCCTTCTGATAATAATATCTCTAGAATTAAAGTAGTAACTGTCCTTTGATTAGAAAGACAAGTGAAGATAACTAAGACATATGACCCTTCTGATAATAATGTCTCTAGAATTAAAGTAGTAACTGTCCTTTGATTAGAAAGACAAGAGAAGACAACTAAGGCATATGACCCTTCTGATAATAATGTCTCTAGAATTAAAGTAGTAACTGTCCTTTGATTAGAAAGACAAATACACCTACTAACTCAATACATTTTTAATGTTCATGCATAACACAGGTGTTATTATTATGATATCATACAGTAAAGGTATATACATATATATGTGTGTAGCTACTTTAACATACACCTACTAACTCAATACATTTTTAATGTTCATGTAAAATCTAGATATTACTTTTCTGGTATTATCAGAGTATTTAATGTATAACATATATCTTATAATGTTAAATGTAATATTGATGTTTTCAGATTTGATGGAGAGGAACCTACTATGAGACTAATAAAGTTTTCAGACAGTTTGATGGGGGTGACAAGGAAAAGTACCTAATGATGACAAAACCTTTTCCAGTCATTCCAAATTTTTTCTACTATGTTCAACTTCTAATAAAGCTTCCTTCATTATCTATTCAAGCCATCTACAAACGTTAACAATATTGATATATTATATAACAAACAGTGATGAACACTAGAAAGAGAGTTATCATTTTACTGTTCATCATTAAACTTTGATAATATGTCTTAGTTATCTTCACTTGTCTTTCTAATCAAAGGACAGTTACTACTTTAATTCTAGAGACATTATTATCAGAAGGGTCATATGTCTTAGTTGTCTTCACATTAAAGTAGCTATACACATATATATGTATATACCTTTACTGTATGATATCATAATAATAACACCTGTGTTATGCATGAATATTAAAATTGATCAGGTTTTATATAAATGTGAAAGTTTAATATATGTTTCAACATAAGGGGTGGTTGTATTAGCAGTGATAAAAAAGCTTGGAAACGTAAAATATCTAAATTATTCTGGTCAAAATAATAATAATGTTAATAAATCCAGATGAATGATAGACAGATGAAATACTTATCAGCAACAAACAGAATGTGTGTTATAAATAACTTACATGAGGCCAAGTAATGATAAAATAAATTATTATAATAAAATGCAATAACATTTAATCATATATTCTTAGCTATGTGCTTAAATTCCTAAGGAAACCTACAATGTAAAGACAAATTAATGCTAAGTGTATAGTTCAAGAACTTATTTTAAATCGTAGGCTCAGACAGCTTTAAATAGGATCAAATCATAATGGTATGTTAAGAAGAAATTAACTTATATTTAAACTTCACTTATAATAAGGACCTGTTATATTAAGCCATAATGATGAAACATTGATTTGATGAAAAAACAAGTGTTCCTGGAGTAGTCTGGTGACACGTATTTATTTTTTATATATAATCTAGTTAGCAACTAGGCATAGTAACTTACTATCTGTTGTTTGTTCCTGATGCACTGACTTAGAATGATTTAGTTAAAGTCAGTACTTATTATTTTAAAGCAAAATAGAACGTTAACTATTTATTTAAGTCTCGGAGTGTTAGGTAGGACCAATGTAGCAAATATAATAAGCAACAGTGCTAGTTTTTTTAGAATAAAAATTGCTAAACCAGTTTTTTTGTCAGTAGTAGGAAGCAAATGCTAGGAAATAAATCTGAAAAGCGGTTCAAGAAAAACTTGTATGATTCGTGTAACACTTTAGATATCTCATAATTACAAGAGGTAACAAATAACATGAAAAAGTGTATTTCTATCATTTGATGCTATTTATCTTTTGCTACTCTTGCTTTACTGTTTGGGAGAATAGAGATGGGATGTCACATAAATCCTGTAAATAATGTTACGTCTCCGTTCGTTAGTTAATTTTTCTGTAAAATTAGTTCCGACGAAACTTTAGCGACACAAGTCCTTTCTTAAATAAAACTGGTTTATTCTTTCCGAGTACAACTTTACGATACACTTAATTTCAACAGTCGCTCTATAACAAATGCTATAACTCACAACGAACATCTCATGTGGCCAACAATATTCTGTTCGCATACATTCAATTACTCATTACCTTCTCCCGTCACGTTGTGACCATCTTATATATACAAGATTAACACATATCTAGTAAATGCTAGAGCATTCATGAAGGAACAGGATATTTCTAGAAGGAGGTGGCGTGATACTAGTTACGTGACCTCGCTGACGCAACACTGCTCCCTCCTTAGTATTGTTCATCCCGAACAATAGCCACTTACAATAAACCAATAACAATTAACAGTAACTTAATTAAATGTACAGAATTACAAACACAAAATTACAATTCAACAAAGTCTCTTAATTTTACGGGACGTATCTTCTTCCGTACTGGTCTCCGTCTCGTTGGCTTCTGCTTCATGTGGGGTTCACCTGCTTCATCAGTAAATGTCCTATCATCGGTAAAAGTCACATCAGTGGTATTAACTTCATCAAGAGCTTCACCGTTTCCCTTCTCAAAACTGAGTAGAGTTTCTTCTTCGACAGTGGCCTCCCCAGGTGACACGTCTTCAGCAGCGTCATTTGTTCCTTTGTTCACTTCGTCCCAACTGAAATGTCCTGGACCGTGATAACGCCAAAGCCTGTTGGCATGTACCACTTTTGGCTTACCTCGCCGACCACATTTGATTCGGAAAGTCACGTCTGAGAGACGATCCACTATGTCATATGGGCCTTCCCATGGAGAAGACAACTTAGGAGACTTCCCTTTGGTCTTCCTGGGATTATACAACCACACCTTGTCTCCTGGTTCAAAGCTGACTTCAGTAGATCTCTTATCATAAGATAACTTCATCGAATCAACCGAAGTTCCCGACCAAACATCAACTTTGCTGGAGTGTATCCTGTGGTTTCATGCTCTGCTGTCCTATAGGCCATCAACAGTGGAGGGAGTAAGACATCCCAGTTATCTTGGCAGCTATTACAAAACTTTGCCAATTCCTGTCCCACTGTCCAGGT
>NW_013754685.1:0-1075 GCF_000517525.1 Limulus polyphemus | reverse complement strand
ACTGTGATAACGCCAAAGCCTGTTGGCATGCACCACTTTTGGCTTACCTCGCCGACCACATTTTATCCGGAAAGTCACGTCTGAGAGACGATCCACTATGTCATATGGGTCTTCCCATGGAGAAGACAACTTAGGAGACTTCCCTTTGGTCTTCCTGGGATTATACAACCACACCTTGTCTCCTGGTACAAAGCTGACTTCAGCTATCTCTAATCATAAGATAACTTCATCGAATCAGCAGACGTTTTCAAATTTGAATGCACTTGATGGTGAATATCATCTATCCTTTCCGATAACACTTTCACAAACTCTGACATATTCACAGGCAACTCTTCATAAGGTGGGCATTCCTTATGCTTGGGTCCCCTTTTAGCACTACATGTACTGCATGTCCTGCAACATTCTTCCACATCTCGCCTCATACCTATCCAGTAAAATTTTTGTCTTAGGTGACTCAATGTTTTCTTAATTCCGAGATGTCCTCCTGTTAAATTATTATGAGATTGATACAGCACAACTTCCCGTAACTTCCTCGGTATAACTGTTTGCCAAGTCGTCACTTTTCCATCTGTAGTTTCCCATCTCCGGACCATTTTCAAGCTTTAACTGGTCCCATTGTGTCCAATAGTGCTTTGTCACAGGGCTTAGACTAGACACCTTCTTCCAAGCAGGGCGCAAAACACTTGTTTTTAGGAAATCAATTATAGGCTTCAAATCTTGATCTTTCTCCTGCTCTGCCTTAATATTTATACCTGATTCCACTTCGTCATCATCAACTTCTTCAGTCACTTTGACTTCACCTTGATGGCACCTAATTAGTTCAACCTCTCTTTTAACAGTTACCGGAACTTGGTCTTTGTTATTCGCAAATGTCATTTTATCAAAATCAGTTACAAACTTCTTTGGTAGTAGATAGTCCAATCCTAATATGCATTCGTTTTTAATGTCAGCCAAGTATACTTTCTGTCTGTCCTTTATGCCCATGAGCTCAATAGTTACCCACACTGGTCCCCACAATCTTGTAGAATGTCCTGTCACACCATAAAGCTTCTATATGGCTTCTGGTACTCTTTCG
>NW_013754684.1:0-1074 GCF_000517525.1 Limulus polyphemus | reverse complement strand
GTTGTTGGCCAAAAATAGTTTTCACGTCGCGTGATGAACGTTGCTTAATGACTAGAACTTTTCTTGAAAGTTTAGGAAACGATCGGAGTGCTATAAAACGTGAGTTAGGTTCGAGTAGATGAATACTGACTTGCGAGCCCGTATACAGTTTGTCAGTTAGGTAAGTTCTGTGAATATTGAGTTTGAGATCCGAGAAAGAAGTGGAGGTATGAGAACGTATAGAAGTTAGCAAATTTTGTTTTGTTAGCATTTACTGTCAACTTAGCTCTGTCAGCGAACATTACTAAAATTACTTGTGATTGTCTTTGAAAGTATTTCAGTGGGAGAATGACCAAGTGTTAGCTTCAGAGAAGACTTTTCTAGAAGTAAATCTACCTGCTGAAAAGCCCTAGAGTATTACCAGAGTAGGAACAATCAGTGCATTCCCCCAGTGACAAGGTAGCAAGAACTGTTAAACGGCAAGAAGCCATCCCATCTTTGTAGCATAAGCCACTGAAAGAAAAAACGAACATAAATATTTGGTGACTGGACAGTTTAGAGACAGTAAATGAATGGTAAGCTCAAAGGGAGTAAATGGGTAAAGAAATCAGATTTCGTTTTGTCAATGTAAATTTTGATTGTAGAAAATTTGTTCACACGTTTAGTTAATGATTCTATGTATAATTTATGAAGTTTTTCTGCCTGGGTTACAACCAGTAGTGAAGTTATAGTTTTGGCTAGTGTGATAATTACGGATATTTGCCTTTGTAAACTGAATATATTGTTACGTCTCTGGTCGTTTGTTAATTTTCCGTAAACATTCTTTCCGAAGAAACTTTAGCGATACAAGTCCTTTCATAAATAAAACTGGTTTATTCTTTCTGAATACAACTTTGCAATACACTTAATTTCCACAGTCACGCTGTAACAAACGCTATAATTCACAACGAACGTCTCACGTGCTCGACTCAACTGTCAATTACACATTGTTGCCGTCAGTTCTTGGCGGCTTATGTATACAAGACTACCGCATATCTAGTAAAAGCTCGAGACTTCACGAACCTTCGAGAATATGACGTGTTACTAGCGTCACGT
>NW_013754683.1:0-1071 GCF_000517525.1 Limulus polyphemus | reverse complement strand
GACAAAGCTAGCTAGCTTCTCGGCAATTTTACGTACATCGATTTCAAGTTAACTCGCTGGATATCAAGGAGACTCTGAACTAGAAAGAAGATTTTGTGTTGTTTGTAAGTTAGTGAAATTTTTGTTTTATAAAACTTTGCTTGTGGTAACTATTCGTAATAATTGTTGTTGTAAATTGTACTGTTGTATATATATAATAAAACATATTTGTGTGAAATACGAAAACGGTGTGTGTCAATCTTGTTGGCAAATAGCATAAATTAGTTAAAATATCAACTTCGGACTATTTCAAATTAGCAATATGTAACACAATAAATTGGGGGCTCGTACCCGAGATCTGAATCAGAGACAAAATTTGATCTAAATTACAATTTAAATCATAATTGAATTTATATTTATCAGTGCCAACAAAATTTGATCATGTCGGATTATCAAGATTTTCTTGTATCACCTTCCCAAGAACAACTAGAAAAATATAACAAAAATGAATTGCTCGAAATTGCTAAAGTTCTAGAACTAGAAGTTAAAAGGTCAATGAGAAAAAAATTAACTAAAAAGGCGTATTATCGAAATACTAGTAGATGATCTGTTGCCTTAGGAAGCATTAGATGAATACTCTAGTGTCCCTACTAGCCAATCGGGGTTGAGGGATAAAGATAGATTAGAGATTCAGCTAAAACTCAAACAAATCGAGCTCGAACAAACTCGTATTGAAGCCGCGAAAGAGAACGAACGAGCTCGTATTGAAACCGAGAACGAACGAGCTCGTATTGGAGCCGAGAACGAACGAACTCGTATGGAAGCCGAGAAAGAAATTTGGCTGAAAGAAATGGAAATTAGACTTAACTGCGATCTACCAAGGCAAAATAACAACTTTGAACTTAATCGACATGTTAAAGTACCACCGTTCAATGAAAATGAAGTAGATAAATATTTCCAACATTTTGAGAAGGTTGCCCAAACCATGGAATGGCCCACCGAAAAATGGTCATTATTATTACAAAGTGTCTTAACTGGTAAATCACAAGAAGCTTACGCTCTCTCTTTAGAAAATTGTACGAATTATGATAA
>NW_013754682.1:0-1071 GCF_000517525.1 Limulus polyphemus | reverse complement strand
TAAACTTTTGTAATTTAAGGCTTTCTTGTGTAAAAAAGCACATTTAATAGTTAAAATGAACGGATAAATAATCATTAAAACGTCAAAGGAATATTTAGTTTTGACCCACTCTCCACGCCTACCTCTACCTTGCTGTAAATTCTAATTTGTTAACAGATTTTTCTAAGGCCGATTCCTATTAAATTTATAAAAAATAGATATCTTAGATTTCAATTGATTTAATGACATGTGTTTTATAACACGTGCTTTTACAGATAATTTACAATTTAGTTGGAGAGAAAAATTATTTCCCCACGAGAACATAGTGGCAGCTAAAGTTGAATTTCTATCTGCTCAAATCACATGATTAGAGAGCTAAAAAATGTCTCACAGAAAGACCAGATTCTCAGCTGTTCACATAAAATTATTCTGTGGTATTCCCTACATTATTTACTTAAAAATTATTTTGTGGATTAGTAGCATTGATGTAAAGTAGTAAGACAGTCGACGGCAAAAAAAAAGAAAAAAGACTACACAGGTGAGTGATATATTTCTTATTTTTGTTATCTATTCTTTATTTATTATTATAAAAGTAACTAAAAATGTAAAACTTACAAACTTTTAGGCTTGATAAGGCTAAATTATGTAAAAAAAATATAATATAATGAAAATAATAAAATTTGCAAACGAGTTACACTTGCTAGGACTAACAGCTCACGAGTAACACGAGCTTTATGTAACTCGGTTAGTGTAACATTTGCTTCATATTACCGCATATTTTGATATTTCTTATGGTGGGAATTTTAAAAATCACGGTCAAAAAGGCAATAAATCAATGTACATGGTTAAGAAGTTTAAAGTATTTAGTGTAAAGAAATATTAGAAAGAACAAATGACAATTTTGATTTATTTTGTAATTTTCTGGTGGTTACGAGGTCGGTCAAATTGATCTAGTCTGTACTGAGTAAGAATAGAACAAATAAGAGATAAAATATAAAGATTTATCGAAAAAAGAGAGAGTTAAACTGACGGTCTGGACCGTCAATAAGGGCCACTGCGCCACAGTTAATGCGGCCCTGCATTTGTCATGTA
>NW_013754681.1:0-1123 GCF_000517525.1 Limulus polyphemus | reverse complement strand
GACAAGTCTGGGTGTGAGATGTTATTTATATGTCCACAAGTTTCTACGGTGTATTTGAAGTAGACAAGTCTGGGTGTGAGATGTCCGTAGAAACTTGTGGACATATAAATATGTATTCGAAGTTGACAAGTAGCAACCAGCAATAGGAAAATAGAGGCTAAAAGACGAGATTTAAATTATAAAATGGCTCACAATATAGTCAGCACTAGTTAGACTATACAGTTTTAAATTAACTAAAACAAATAGATATCCGTACTGTCAGTGCATAGAAACGGTGAAACGCGCTTTCTATGACTGCCCATACATAAATGTCTTTTGGAGAAGGGTTGCCATAATATTCGGCATAGGTAAGATAAATTACACTACTCTCCTGTTTAACACACCGTTACCAGTGAATTTTGTTCATAAATTTTCTCTATTATTCCTTGTGAGTGAATTTAAATATCAGATCTGGTCCGCGAGATGTAAAGCTGTATACGAGGAAACAAAAGAAAATGTTCCGGTGGTGATAAGAAAGGTAAGAACAAACACGAGAATAAGGCTAAAGATAGACTACCACCGTCTATCAGAGGAAGAGTTCAAGAAGAGATGGGCCCCGGAAGTGTCGAGAGTTTTCCAGCAGAAAGGCGGATTTTTTGATCTGAAGTTCTAACAATTCACTATGTCAGCGCAGACAACAATCGCTTACTTCAAGTGGATGACGGGGGAGGAAACCACGGCGGATCGGCCAACGCTGGAGACGCAAGTCTGGTCAGTGATTGTGTTTGTGTACTTAACCTGCACAGGTGCTAGAACAAATGGCTCGTGGACCGAGAAAAAGTGACTTTGACTGTGCAGGTTAAGTTGTGCAACTAACATGTGTGTGAAACCCCTTTCATCCCAACTGGTAATGGAAGAAAAAAGGAAGCTACAAAAGTATGAAACGACTACAGTAACAAGCAGAAGAGTGTCCTACAAAAGGGTAAGTAGGGTAAGTTCGTTTATATCTTTAATAGTTTGTAGAACTGACTGTGGTCGCAGGGTAAGGTGGGGACATGCCTTAATCTCTTCATACAGTAAGGGTTTAGTTAGGATATTTAGTGTGTTATCTGAACTGAAGGAGCGGCGACTGGCTGTACGAAAT
>NW_013754680.1:0-1076 GCF_000517525.1 Limulus polyphemus | reverse complement strand
TAAAGTGCGTGAATCGTTGTGAATTATAGCGTGTGTTTAAGTAAAAGTGACTGTGGAAATTAAGTGTATTGCAAAGTTGAATTGAGAAAGAATAAACTAGTTTTATTTAAGAAAGGACTTGTATCACAGAAGTTTCTTCGGAAAGCATTTCTATGGAAAATTAACAAACGAACACAAACGTAACAATATATATATATATATACATATACTGAAAGGCTTCTTGGGAGGTGACTTATGGGAGACAAAAAAGATATATCTGAAATGTCTCTCATTTTTAAATCCAGAATGGACTAATTAAAAGAATATCGGAGGGGGTGGGGCAGATTTGCAGTTTATATGCTTTTTATCACAAATTTTAGACTTATTAGTTTGTAATGCTTCGCCAGCTTTTGGCGTTTAAATTGTAACTTTTAAAATATATAGTGTTACACCTCCAGTCGTTAATTGATTTCCCCATAAATTCGTTCTGACGAAACTTTAGCGACACAAGTCCTTACTTAATAAAACTGATTTATTCTTTCCGAATATAACTATACCATACACTTAATTTCAACAATCGCGCTAAAACAAACGCTATAACAACGAACGTGCTCAACTTCAACAATACTCTCTGACTGCAAATCAATTACTCACTGTCTACACACATATTATCACGTCACGCCGTGACCATCTTATATATACCAGACTACCCTATATCTAGTAAATGCTAGGGCATTCACGAAGGAAGAAGATACTTCTACAAACGTGGCGTGACACTAGTCACGTGACCTCGCTTACGCAACACTGCCCTTTCCTTAGTATTGTTCGTCCCGAACAATAACCACATACAATAAACCAATAACAATTAACAATAACTTAATTAAATGTACAGAATTACAAACACAAAATTACAATTCAACAAAGTCTCTTAATTTTACGGGACGTATCTTCTTCTATACTGGTCTCAGTCTCGTTGGCTTCTGCATCATGTAGGATTCATCTGCTTCATCAGTAAATGTCCTTTCGTCAGTAACAGTCACATCAGTGGTAGTAACTTCATCAAGAGCTTCACTGTTTCCCTTCTCAAAACTGAGTAG
>NW_013754679.1:0-2641 GCF_000517525.1 Limulus polyphemus | reverse complement strand
GGTATAAAATCAGTTATCAAAGCTTATAGACTGACTAGGCCTTTCCTAACGTGAATGGACATCAAAATAAAAATATTTGAACGTTATCTATTCGTATAAAGTCAGTTAATTCTATATCTGCATTAGTTATAATAAAGAATGTTTGGGAGTATACCAGACTCTAGAGCGCGCTTGAGAAAAAACATTTCTCTTCGCTACTGCGCATAGACGCTCGTGCTTCTCGAGTCGTTAGTGTGTTTATTTGTTTTACGTTAATATAGCGACACTAAAAGACGATTAAGTTATCAGTTTCCAAGTTTGTTAAGTCCACTATAATGGGATTAGATTAGAAGTTAATGGTTATCCAAAGGACTTAGTTTTTCTTCTTTTTTTTTATTCCGAAAAAAAAAGCGAAGTTTTTACTCAGAAAAGTCTCTTTATTTTCTTTACTCGTTTTAATGATTATTATTATTAGCTTACGTATATTACATTATTACTTTAGTGTAACTTGTACAACAGCCCCTGTTTGGGGGACTTACTTGAAAGACTTATCAGAATGTTGTCACCTACAGTGCGATTTATAACTTACTTTACGTGTCATATTGCTAAGCGATTTACGTGATACCTTATTATAAACATGGATCATTGAAGCAAAAGTGTATTTAAATCCTGTACAGTGTATTTAAATCCTGTACAGTGTATTTAAATCCTGTACATATACTTGTTTGAATATATATATATATATTAAGATCATTAGTTTAAAACAAAACACAAACTAAATCAATAAAAAACCATCTTGTGCCCTCAACTTATGACACTACACTATGTATTACACATAGACGTGTATCCACTATGTACAAGTTCAGTAAATATAGATCCACTATGTACAAGTTCAGTAAATATAGATCCACTATGTACAAGTTCAGTAAATATAGATTCCACTATGTACAAGTTCAGTAAATATAGATCCACTATGTACAAGTTCAGTAAATATAGATCCACTAAGTACATGTTCAGTAAATATAGATCCACTATGTACAAGTTCAGTAAATATAGATCCACTATGTACAAGTTCAGTAAATATAAATCCACTATGTACAAGTTCAGTAAATATATTCTATATTTTTACGTGAACTTCAAAACTCCAGTATTTTGTTCATTCTGCTAAACATTTGATTTTTGGTTCTTCTCGGGTTCTCAAAAACAAATAAGAAAAAGTTTTCTTAATTATCAGTAAGTAGTTTTAATTTGCTTGAAATAACTGAACAAATACGGAACCTTTTCAGTGGAAATATATAATATTCTAGAGCTAAAAGCCAGTATAAAGTTACTTGTAGGAAATATTATCGGTTTTATTTCAACAAAGGAAAATAAATAAAAGTAAGCTGAGAAAGAGAGTCCTGTTCTTTGTTCCATCGATTTATGTTACTATGTGTTATCTATATAAATATAATAGTACTGTCTGTTGTCTATATAAATATAATAGTACCGTATGTTGTCTATATAAATATAATAGTACTGTCTGTTATCTATATAAATATAATAGTACTGTATGTTGTCTATATAAATATAATAGTACTGTATGTTATTTATACAAATATAATAGTACTGTCTGTTGTTTATATAAATATAATGGTACTGTCTGTTATCTATATAAATATAATAGTACTGTTGTATGTTGTCTATACAAATATAATGGTACTGTATGTTATCTATACAAATATAATGGTACTGTCTGTTGTCTATACAAATATAATAGTATTGTATGTTATCTATATAAATATAATGGTACTGTCTGTTGCTGTTGTATGTTTATGTAACTACTTCGCAGGGTGTGGATGGATCGTCACCAGAATAGATATGGAGGTTCATTAGGTCCACAGGGAGATACATGCAAATTTTCAGTTTCACATTTTGTGTTTTGCTGTTTTTGTGGGCGTTTTTTCGTTTGTTTACAATTACATATAAAGGAAGCAACTTTTCATGTCCTGAGATAACCTTTCATTAATCATGAATTTACATAACTTCCGTCCAGGGGCGGCGGGTACTCCAGCTAGTATATAACAATAAGTAAATATTTTATAATTGATGTCGACTAATAGATCTTTATGTGGTAATAATGATATATAATCTATGTATAATTAATGTAAGTTTTACACGGGGCTAGAATCGCATTGCGTTGTTAAAGGACGTTGCATCCATTAACAGTGTCCGGGCGTGACCTAGTGGCTAGCGTTCCAGGTTGTGAGAAGGTTCAAAGTTGACTAGCTCTTTCCTCTAGCCCTCTAGATAAAAATTAGTGACGGTTATGCGCAGATAGCTCTTTGTGTAGCTTTGCGCATCAATCTGAAACAACAAATTGTTGTCAGGTTAGTCAACATCTAAAATTGAGGGCTCAATTCCCACGGCGGGCGTAGCGCAGATAGCCCATTGTGTAACGTTGCTCCTAATAGTAAAGCGAAACAGTCCGTTGGTTGGTCAGAAGTTCGTATTTAAACACTTATGTTTAATAGTTCTTCTTCTTTATTCGTTTGTTAGTTTGTTTGGAATTAAACGCAAAGCTACACAATGGGCTATCTGTGCTCTGCCCACCACGGGTATCGAAACCCGGTTTCTAGCGTTGTAAGTCCGCAGACATATCGCTGTGCCACTGGGGGGGGGG
>NW_013754678.1:0-1074 GCF_000517525.1 Limulus polyphemus | reverse complement strand
AAGCAACTTTTATGTCCTAAGATAATAAAGAATTTACATAACTTCCGTCCATGGGAAGGGTACTCTAGCTAGTATTTAATAAGACAAAAAACACCAATATTTGTGGTTGATGAAGGCTCAGATTTCAAGATTAACCATGACATCAACGGCTATTTTCATGAGAAAAATAGCTGAAAAAACTAGAATCATAGAAATCTCATTCAAGCACACACCTATCAGATTTTTAGATGCAGTTCTAATGGATTTCTGGATCATTAGCCTGTTTAAAAGTAGTCTCACAAACTGACGTCTACATACAGTGGGGTGTGTGTAATGTTTGTCAAAACGAGATGTCTAATATTGTTCTGGTCATTCGCTGCAGAACAAAGGGCATTTCCGTGACGGGTAATAGTGCATAACCTTGGTCACCATTCTTAAAAGTGCAGTTATTATCAATGAATGAATACTGATATCACAATTAGATTGTTGTCGACATATCTTGAATATAGTACGCAGTTAATCAACCAAAGAAATATAATGGATATTTGACCTTTAATAACGCACATTTATAACACGTATTTAGATTTAAAAATGATTAATTTATCTGAGTGTAGTCTGAGAGGATATATATAAAAAAACAACAACAACAAAATCTGGAGAAATATTCTTGTCATTCACCTTTCGATTAAGGCAGAGGTAAGCTAATATTTAACATTGACACATTGTGTAATTGAATTCAAGGACAAGTAACACCTTGTAACTTATCGCAATCCTCCTAAGAGTTTTCAAATTAACCACAGCTTTGTCACTGATAGCTAATAATTATTTATGTTATCTAGAAATATTCCGAGACTGTTTATGTTTCCTTACACTCTGCCCTGGAGTTGAAGATATTAATTAATCTTAGACTTGAAATTTTTTTATATTATTTCCATATAGTCCAGGATTCTGTAATTCAAATAATACTATTTTTAATGTTTGGAGAAGCAACACATCTACAAATACGTCCGGCCCGGCATGGCCAGGTGGTTAGGGCGCTCGACTCGCAATCCGCGGGTCGCGGGATTGAATCCCCGTCCCACCAAAACATGTTCG
>NW_013754677.1:0-1073 GCF_000517525.1 Limulus polyphemus | reverse complement strand
TATATATATATATATATATATATATATATATATACATATATATTATTACTATTTACAGATGAATATTTAAATTTCAGTTATTTTTCTTAAAACTATTAACAGTAATCAAAAATGTTTGGGAAACAATGATCTCCACTACTTACAATGTTTTGAAGTTCTTTTTTGCACTTGCTAACCCTTGTCGTAAGCCTGGTCCAAATTTACATGTTGATGTAGAAAAAAATAATTTTTATAGACTTTATATAAGCATTTTTGAATACCAAAAAATTATAAATGGCTATACCGATACCACGAAAATCTATTGTAATTTACCAGGCTTCCTAACTGTGCTATATTTGGGTCTAAAAAAATATAATTTCTGGTCAGAAAATAGCATTGATCATAATACTTCAAACTCTTCAACAATATAAAGATTTTCTCTTGTAAATAACTTAAAAAGACTAACAGAGTTACATAGAGGAAATTGAGAGCTTTTGATTGGTTATAAACGTACAGGTATAAAAAAGTAGGCATAGATAAACAAGTTTTCTCAAATAATGAAGTGGTGGGAAGAGCCAAAATGGTGGATTCGATAAATATTATGATATCTGAGCAAATAGAAAAGGTAGAAAGCTCTTATTTTATATTCTAGCTTGCCAATTCTGAAAATTTGAGTTTATAATTCGAATGAAACTATAGATAATGGTTGGAGACGGCTTGAATGGGTAAGGAAGAAATTCTTTAATATAAGTTTAACATAACAGCAAATGTACAACGTTTCGACAGGATTTTGTCATCATCAGGTATTAAGCTCACAATTAAATTGCAACATTTATTTTACATTTCTGCACCTTTTCTTTGTTGAACTATATATTTTTTGGTTGAACTCAGTTATAGTATTATCCACGGAAGCAGTGGTGAGATTCAGCCGGTTCGCACCAGTTCGTGCGAACCTGTTCTTAGAATATAATGACCTCCATGAACCGGTTGTTAACAATCATATGTATAGGCCTAATAATAACGTTACAACTTACAAGTACGCGTGTTTACAACACAACTTTACTAGCAGGCTAGGCGGACTAGGTCTACTAGAT
>NW_013754676.1:0-1072 GCF_000517525.1 Limulus polyphemus | reverse complement strand
TTCTATCTATAATAAGAAAAACTTTGAGTTGCTCCTCAGGTTAAATAAAACCGGAGTGTTCTATCTATAATAAGAAAAACTTTGAGTTGCTCCTCAAGTTAAATAAAACCGGGGTGTTCTATCTATAATACGAAACTTTGAGTTGTTCCTCAAGTTAAATAAAACTGGAGTGTTCTATCTGTAATATTTTTGGAGTTATTAATTTTTAAAATGGGTCAGATAATTTATAGACACCCTGTATATTATCTAATTTACCTGGAGCTACTTGCCACGGCGCTGTAGCAGTAAATACTCGTTATTGTTGAAATTGGTTGTGAATGTTATTACAACTGGACGAACACAACAAACTAAAATGTTTTGTTCCATAACAGCTTTATAGACAAGAAACATAAAATCGGATAGTGACACAACCTTAGCCAGTTATACACTTACGTGTCGGTGGCACTGAAACACCGAGAGAACTCCCCCCCCCCCCCTTCAGACGATGAGCAGATGGTCTTTCGTTAGCTTCTCTAGTTACCTGTATGATGACTGTTGTCAGCTGACGAAAGCTCGCTATTTGTGCTATGTCCACCACGGGTATTGAAACCCGGTTTTTAGCGTTAGAAGCCTACAGACTTACCGCGAGCCACTGAGGGGTGGTGGATCAGGTTAGATCGTGTAGTCACAGTCTGGTAGGTGTCTTCTGTTTGAACAACACTCATCCAACAACTACCTGAGTCAATTAATTCCATGATGATCCACATCGATGGATTTGGTCGAAACAATTAGTTATATTCACACCTGTTGCACTATTCGTGGTTGTTCAGGTACTTAAAGTTAGCCAACACTTCCATAACATCTCAGTTTGCTTACCCTTAATGTTTTATACTTAAATACACAAAAAATCTATAAAGGTCAACCTTCATCCTTGGCTTTCCGATCGACATCATTTTAGAAATTTCGTGGGTGATAAGGAGGTTACTTTCCTCGTCCTTCTGACTGGATTACTTAATGATTAAGAGGTCTACTTTCCTCGTCCTTCTGACTGGATCACTTAATGATTAAGAGGTCTACTTTCCTCGTCCTTCTG
>NW_013754675.1:0-1186 GCF_000517525.1 Limulus polyphemus | reverse complement strand
TTGTTTGTTTTTAATTAAGCACAAAGCTACACAATGGGCTATCTGTGCTATGCCCACCACGGGTATCGAACCCGGTTTCTAGCGTTGTAAGTCCTCAGACATACTGCTGTGCCACTGGGGGGACTGTCGTAAGTGTTTAAGTCAATTATTTCATCAAGAGGAATGGTGTATGATGTCATGAAACCTTTTTTATGAAGTAAATGTTAGTCTTAAAAACGTCAATTCCTTGAACTTGAAAAAGATAATTAAATTATGAGATTTGAAAAATCGAAACTGAAACTAAAAGTGGCATGTTACGTAACATTGAAAAAAAACCAACTATTAACCCTAGTGAAATAGCACTTATTAATAGTAAAATTGAAAATAAAATGTCATAAAATAATTTAAAACCAAATACATTAAGATACAAAAAAATATTCAACAAATTAAAATACTAACACCATAAAATATCAAAATTGAGAATATCCGATATATAATATATATATATATATAATATATGTATCAAAATCAACAAAACGTTCATTTAAAAGTTCAAAGTTCAAGCAAAAAAAATAAATTAAAATTGTAAATATCAAATAAAACAATTAAATACTAATATGAAAATAATTTAAAATAATAAAATTAATAAACTAAAACACAATAAAACATACTTAAAATAATAAAAAAAACCGTAAGAATTTAAGACTGCTATAAACTAAATGTTTTTTTTTATAGGACAGAACCACATCGGGCTATTTGCTTTGTCCATTGCGGGGAATCGAACCTAGTATTTCAGCATTGTAAGTCCATAGAATTACCTACTATCCTAGCGGGGGGGGAACTAAACTAAAAGGTTTGCTTGTTTTTGAAGTTCGCGCAAGGCTACACGAGGGCTATCTGCGCTAGCCGTCCCTAATTTAGCAGTGTAAGACTAGTCACTAGAGGGAAGGCAGCTATTCATCACCACCCACCGCCAACTCTTGGGTTACTCTTTTACCAACGAATAGTGGGATTGAGCGTGACATTATAACGCCCCCACGGCGTTATTATGTAAATAATTCTCAGAATGTTCCATACGTACGTGGTACATATATATATACGTGGTACTTTCAGGCTCGCGGATTAGTTAGTTTGATCCTGCTAACAGGAGGTTTTGAAGGATACTGAGTTATTCAGTGTGTGTGTGTGTCTGTCAGTTTATCTCTAT
>NW_013754674.1:0-1073 GCF_000517525.1 Limulus polyphemus | reverse complement strand
CAAAATATAGTGGAAGAAGGCCTAAAAACCACAGTTATCCAAGTCAACAAAATCTAGTGAAAGAAAAACTATAAAGAACGTTATGAATATCAAAATATCTAGTTTAAGAATTACTAAAAATACCGTTATCAAAGTCGTGAATATATATTGTAAGAAACACAAAAAGACCATTATGAATGTCAAAAAATATAGTGAAATAAGGACTAAAAAGACCATTATGAAAGTCAAAAAATCTAGTGTAAGAATTACTATAAAGACCATTATGAAAGTCAAAATATCTAGTGTAAGAATTAATAAAAATACAGTTATCAAAGTCGTAAATATATATAATGTAAGAAAGACAAAAAGACCATTATGAATGTCAAAAAAATTAGTGTAAGTGAGACTAAAAAGACAATTATCAATGTCAAAAAATCTAGTGTAAGAATTAATAAAATGATCGTTATCAAAGTTAACAAAATATAGTGGAAGAAGAACTAAAAAGACAGTTATCCAAGTTAACAAAATCTAGTGAAAGAAAGACTAAAAATACCATTATGAATGTCAAAAATTATAGTGTAAGAATTATTAAAAAGACCCTTATCAAAGTAGACAAAATCTAGTGGCACATAGATAAAAAGACTGTTATCCAAGTAAATAAAATCTAGTAAAAGAAAGACTATAAAGAACGTTATGAATGTCAAAATATCTAGTGTAAGAATTACTAAAAAGCGAGATTCAAAGTCTTAAATATATAATGTAAGAAGTACAAAAAGATCATTATGAATGTCAAAAAATCTAGTGTAATAAGGACTAAAAAGACCATTATGAATGTCAAAAAATCTAGTGTAAGAATTATTAATATGATCGTTATCAAAGTTAACAAAGTCTAGTGGAAGCACGACTAAAAAGACAGTTATCCAAGTCAACCAAAATCTAGTGTAAAGAAAGACCTATAAAGAACCATTATGAATGTACAAAATAATCGAGTGTAAGAATTACTAAAAAGACAGTTATCCAAGTTAACAAAATCTAGTGAAATAAAGACTATAAAAACCATTATGAATGTCAAAATATCTAGTATAAGAATTACT
>NW_013754673.1:0-1141 GCF_000517525.1 Limulus polyphemus | reverse complement strand
CCGTGTGTTACACACGGACGACAAGGTATTTTACTCAACTGTTTACAGGTATAACTGTTTACAGGTAGAGTAAAAGACCTAGTCGTCCGTCTGTATACCTGTAAACAGTTGAGTAAAAGACCTAGTCGTCCGTCTGTATACCTGTAAACAGTTGAGTAAAATACCTTGTCGTCCGTGTGTATACCTGTACAAAAAGTTGAAGGTTATACTTATCAACAACCTAAGTTAAAGCTAAATTACTTTTCCTTAACCCCATACTTTAGGACTGTCTAGTCTAGGAGTTCCATATCTCTTTCACTTGTTCTTCTTGTTCCGAATGTTTATCAACTTTCTTATTACACGTGTGCTGGTTTCGAATCCTAACCAGTACATATTTAGACTGAATTCACAATATGTGAAAACGTTCCTAAAACTTTGGTATCTCATGTATCTTCCTTAACATAATTTTAAAAACTGGACAGACACGTTAGAAAATCACACATGTTCGACCAATAGCCTTCTCGTATTCCAGTTTAGCAATAGGCTGTTTTATTATTAATATTTCTTCAGTTTTCTAATTACTTTTATTTTTCAACTTATTATTACTATATCACAGATTTTTTTTTTAATTTGATATAAAAAGACAAATAAACGGTCTTCCATGAGAATTCTTTTTTTCTAATATGAACAAATAAACAAACAAGGTGTAACGAGATTGAGAAATGAACTTCAATGAAGAGATTAAAAGTTGGAACTGAGTACCGTCTTCCAAAAATGTAGCACTCAGCACCGGTTTTTAAAAATGTACAGGCACTCAGTACCAGTTTTTAAAAATATTCAGGCACTCAGTACCAGTTTTTTTCAAATGTACAGGCACTCAATATCGGCTTTTAAAAATATACAGGCACTCGGAACCGGCTTTCTAAAATGTGCAAGCATTAGCACCGGCTTTTAAAATGTACAGGCACCCAGTACCGGCTTTTGAAAATATACAGGCACTCGGAACCGGCTTTCTAAAATGTGCAAGCATTCAGCACCGGCTTTTAAAAATGTACAGGCACCCAGTACCGGCTTTTGAAAATAAACAGGCATTCCGTACCGGCTTTCTAAAATCTACAGGCATTCCGTACCGGCTTTCTAAAATCTACAGGCATTCAGAACC
>NW_013754672.1:0-1074 GCF_000517525.1 Limulus polyphemus | reverse complement strand
CGTGTAACACGTGCGCTTACTATCAACTAAATGTGTAACACGTGCGCTTAGTGTTTGTTTTTTTTTTTTTTGAATTTCGCGCAAAGCTAGACGAGGACAATCTGCGCTAGCCGTCCCTAATTTAGCAGTGTAAGACAAGAGGGAAGGCAGCTAGACCCACCGCCAACTCTTGGGCTACTCTTTTACCAACGAATAATGGGATTGACCGTCACATAATAACGCCCCCACGGCTGAAAGGGGGAGCATGTTTGGTGGGACGGGGATTCAAACCCGCGACCCTCAGATTGCGAGTCGAGCGCCTTATCCACCTGGCTATGCCGGGCCACGTGCGCGTACTATATAGATAAGTAAATACATAGTCACATGATTTGAGGTTTAATAAAATTTGGTAACTTTAATTTCAATGCTTTTCTTAATTTGGTTTGGTTCTTTTAGAGCAAAGCCACATTGGGTTGTCTGCTTTGTCCACAGTGGGGAATCGAACCCCGAATTTTAGCGTAGTAAATCCGTAAACTTACCGCTACGCTTTTCATATTAAGTGCAGTGGAACATTAATTCGCAAAAAAATACAAATATCACCATAAGTGACTATTTAATAATTAACAGTTAATGTTCTCTATGTTCCACATACAAGGATTTCGCTAGTAAGTGTAAAATATATTAAGTATTATAAATGTAGTATACTCAAAAACCCTCTCACTGACTCCAGGCACAAAACAAAAGATGTCACCGACATATTTAATTAAAACTACTTAATTACTTGATACATTCATTGATCCATAGATCTCGGTGCTGGAGACCTCCATCATCATCTCCTGTCAACTTTATATGTTATATATATATAATATTCTAACAAACTAATACATTCACTGATTCATAGATCTCGGTGACGGAGACCTCCAGTATCATCTCCTGTTAACTTTACGAGGCCTGTGAGAAAAGTATCCGACCTTTGGCTGGGGAATAAAAACTGGCATACCTGGAGCTTTGGAAACCTAATCACCCTCAAAGTAGTCTCCTTGGGACTCCACACATTTCTCCCAGCGGTGCCGCCATTGTTGGAAGCATTCCGAG
>NW_013754671.1:0-1071 GCF_000517525.1 Limulus polyphemus | reverse complement strand
AAAATATTAAATTAAAACCATTTGACGAAAAAAGTAAAAAAGAATGTTTGTTACTTTCATTTATACATGGTTTATTTTATCAAATAATGACTCAATTTTTTAAACAAATAAATATCCTCCCCATACATAAACCGATAAATAAAACTAGCCAAATTCTTGATAAAACTAAAGATAAGATTAATCTAATGGAACAATTTGTAATATATGAAATATCATGTGAATGTGAAAAAGTTTATAAAGGACAAATTAGAAGAAATTAAAGATACAGAAGGAATGAACACAAAAGAAATGTTAAAAACAAGAATATTACTTTTCACTATTAGCAGAGCATATTAATGAAACTGAATATACAATTGAATGTGAAAAAACTGTTTAACCAGATGGACTGACATGGCCATTTGTGAAATTAGTTTGAGGGACTGGCGAACCTATTAGTATACGTGAACAGTTCATTATCACATGTTCAACTGACATGTCACTGTTCCTAAAGGAGAGAGCAGCAAAAGACGTAGACGAGATGATCAAGCTTGCAAAACAGCATATGGAAGCCCATGGAGGTAGTATTACTGACAAGTACAAGTATGTCCAGTTACATTTGAAATCAGTAATGGCTTACCAGAAGCAGGAATTTACCAAAGGTGACAGGAGGTTAATAGACAGAAGGGAGAAGAGATGCTTTGTTTGTTTTAAAATGGGATGCATTGCAAAGGAGTGCAAGTCCATTACCAGCAAACAACAGCAGAAACCTCAACATTAAGCAGCTGGAGCCGTTTACAAAGACAGTGCTGGTAATAAACAAGGAAAAAAGTGACTGGCATTATGGATGATGTTGCTGCCAGAAGAAAGAGAATCAAGAGTACTTATCAAATTCAATACAAGAAAGCATGATTGATCAGTGCACGACTAATGGTCGGCTCAAGTTAGCAAATGGATCAACAGTGCCAATAGTGATGGGAGCACGTAACAAATATCAAGATATGCCAACAAATCATAATATGCCAATATTTGAAGGCTATATTGGGGACAAGAAAGTGAAGGTTCTATGACACACTGGGTGCAGCACTGAGAACC
>NW_013754670.1:0-2815 GCF_000517525.1 Limulus polyphemus | reverse complement strand
GTACCTGATGATGACAAAACCTTGTCGAAACGTTGTACATTTGCTGTTGTATTAAAGTTTTTCTTCATTACCCATTCAAGCCGTCTCCAGCCATTATTAGTGCTGCTTATATTTTATTTATTTAAAATTGACTCCAGAATCTTTACCCTATTGATTACGTCACACCACTAACAAATTTTGGCAGGGCTATTTGCGTATAAAATTTAGCACTATCTCACTGCATATATATATTACTTGAATATTATGTCTTTAGAGGTAAAAGCAACATTTCTCAAACTGGGATTCGCGAAATTTCATAAAATATACTTTTAAAACTTATTCATAAAATTAAAAAATAGTTTACGTAAAATGTAATTTATATGAATTAAGAAATTTAATTTTGGAATACAGTTTTTCTTGTACACGGAATTTTTTTTTTTTCTCAAAAGAAAAACATCAATAGGTTTGAGGGTCCGCGAAAAACAAAATACTGGGCAGTGCAAGAAAGCTTGATATCCATTAATTAATATGTCAGTACGAACACGCACTATACTAAGCATAACTCAAAGAAACACATGAAACTTTCGACTCAGTTACTTTCAGGTTGAAAAGAACTCTCGATTCGGTTACGTTATTACAGAAAATAACTTGTAATTGATGCCTAATAATTTTCATACTGTTGCGTCAGCGAGGTCACGTGACTAGTATCACACCACGTCCTTCTCGAACCTTCATGAATTATCGGGAGACTACTAGATTGGGGGTAGTCTGGTATATATATATATAAGATGGTCACAACGTGACGGAACAAGGAGTGATTGAACTGCAGTCAGAGAGTGTGTTATTGAACTGAGACATATGTATTTAAATAATTATTCAAACTAGAGCTTATTACGAGACTCTTCTATTGATGTAAATAAAATAACGACCTATATATCCAGAATGTGTCTTTATTAGCTCAACATTTCACTATTACAGCTTCGTCAGGATCTATCGACAAATTTCACCTGGATTAGTGAACTTGTAATATATTGATAGCTCTTGACGAAGCTGTAATAACGAAATATTGAGCTAATAAAGATACATTCTGAAGATATAGGTCGTTATTTTATCTGCCTTATTAGCTGAACAATTTGTGTAAATAGGCTAAACACCGCCTGTTTAAATTATTTGATCTTCAATAAAACAGAATGTAATTATAGTATTTTGGCACTTGTGTATAAAGTTAAAATCATAACGTTGAATATTATTTATGATTTTAAAAGAGAACGTAACTTAGAAAAAATAATTAACATTCTATAAATCAGGCGATATTTATCGATTTCGTATTGTTACGTCTCCGTTAGTTAATTGATTTTCCGTAACTTCGTTCCGACGAAACTTTAGCGACACAAGTCCTTTCTTAAATAAAACTGGTTTATTCTTTCCGAACATAACTTTGCGATACACTTAATTTCAACAGTCGCTCTATAACAAACGCTATAACTCAGGTGTATATAGCTACGTGAGTGCAAAAATAGGCTTCTTGGGTTTATTTAGTTACTCAATCAACTGCATGTCATTTCGCATCAAGCACCAACTGCTAATAATAATCATTAAAGTTAGAATGACTGAAAATTAGAAATAAAAATTAGTGGAAACTACCAAGGAACCAACTGCCATTGAAAGACCGGAGTATTTGATATAAACATTACCTAATGTTAACCTATATGTTCCGTTTCTATTTCCGTCTCTTTCTCTCTCTCTCTCGCTCGCTGAAAAAAGTAAAGAGAAAAACGATTTTTTTTGTCACAATGAAAAAGCCGCATTTTTATATTTAAAAAGGTTGAAAAAAAATGAAGGAACTGTATTGCTGTGCTATTTTTTTAAAAAAGAACTTCAGTTTTTTTATTTTTTTATTACGAGGATCTCACGTTTCAGCAACAAAAGAGATTCATTCATAGTATAGGGGGCGTTGTCTTATTTGACAAGCAAGGGAATGAACAATCGAGCCGTTGCGCAAGAGGGCGGGACACACTATTCACATCCATAACCGTGTATTCCAATAATTACAAGTTTGAACCCCACATTACACATCGATGTTCATATTTTATAAGAACAAAATCAATTGTTTATTCTATTATTATTATTTCAAAACAACCTAATGAAAGTTTATATTCAAATCAAAGCTTGAAAAACTAGGTGTAGATTTTTATGCAGTATCATTTCAGACTGTTATTATTTGAGTATTTTTCTTTGTGTTTGTTTGTTTGAAGTTAAGCACAAAGCTACACAATGGGCTATCTGTGCTCTGCCCACCACGGGTATCGAAACCCGGTTTTTAGCGTTGCAAGTCTGCAGACATACCGCTGGGTAGCTTTTTCTTTGTGATGAGCTCTCCAGTGACACAGCGGCAAGTCTAAAGACTTATACTGTCAAAAACCGGGTTTTCATACCCGTGGTGGACACAGGACAGATAGTCCATTGTGTGGTTAACTGCAGACAAACAACTTTTTGTAACAATGCTAATATATGATGTCTTAGTAACATAAATATTCAGTAATGAAACGTATGATGTAACACACTATATGCTTGATAGTAATTTAAGATTGAAAAGTACTGGTCTATATGACAGTAACTTACAACAAATCACCCCTCTTTAAAGCATCAAGTGTGAGGAAGAATTATAACACCACCGGAAAACGTTATTTATATATATTGTTGCGTCAGCGGAGGTCACATGACTAGTATCACGCCACGTCCTTCTCGAACATTCACGTCCCTTCCTTAAATCTCGAGATCCTTCTAGATATAGTGTAGTCTTGTATATATAAACCCAGTAAGAACTGAGGCGAGG
>NW_013754669.1:0-1073 GCF_000517525.1 Limulus polyphemus | reverse complement strand
AGATTACTTCCTTATCCCTCTAAATCGTTGTAAGTAGATTACTTCCTTATCCCTCAAAATCGTTGTAAATAGATTACTTCCTTATCCTTCTAAATCGTTATAAGTAGATTACTTCCTTATCCTTCTAAATCGTTGTAAGTAGATTACTTCCTTCTCCCTCCAAATCGTTGTAAGTAGATTACTTCCTTCTCCCTCCAAATCGTTGTTTGCCAGTTTATGATGATGACGTTTTTATATTTTAAACAACCATTTTATTAACAAGGTTGTTTAAAAAATACTTCGTTTTTATAATTTATATAATCATGTTTTATGTGACTATCTTTTAGGAGCCAGATAAACCAACATGGCAAACATTAATGGAGTAGAGGAAGCGGACCAATCCCTGAAGTGGAACATTGGACTCTTGAACGCTCAGTACAAGTACTTGACCGCCGAGACGTTTGGTTGTAAGGTCAATGCTAATGGAAGTGCTTTGAAGAAGAAGCAGATGTGGACCCTGGAGCCCTACGGAGGAGATGACGGCTCCGTGTGTCTCCGGAGCCATCTCGACAAATATATGGCTGTTGATCAGTTTGGGAATGTCACGTGTGACGTAGACGAGAAGGAACCCGCTTGCAAGTTCGCCATTGTCGTCGCAAACGACAGGAGTGGCCGGTGGACTCTAAAGAATGTTCTACGTGGGTATTTTCTGGGAGCCAGTACCGATAAGTTAGTGTGTTCGGCCAAGGTACCCGGACCACCCGAGATGTGGACAGTCCACTTAGCTGCTCGACCTCAGATTCTTCTCCGATCCCAAGGCCGCCGGCGCTACGCCCGTCTTTCCACCGACATGGACGAAATCCAAGTAGATGTTAATATCCCCTGGGGCGAGGATACGCTCTTCACTCTTGAATTCCACGACGGCAAATATGCGATCCACGCGTCGAACAGCCGGTACCTCCAGGCGGACGGCAAGCTGGTGGAGGACTGCAGACCCGAGTGTCTGTTTACTCTCGAGTTTCACAACGGTTACCTAGCAATGAAGGATTCTTACAACGCGTACGTGGCGCCCATCGGTAGTAAAGCTGTTCTCC
>NW_013754668.1:0-4329 GCF_000517525.1 Limulus polyphemus | reverse complement strand
CCATTTTTTTTTCATCCCACTTCTGACACCAATTTGTTACGTCTCCGTTTGTTAATTAACTTTTTTCCGTAACTTCGTTCCAACTAAATTTTAACGACACAAGTCTTTACTTAATAAAACTGGTTTATTCTTTCCGAATATAACTCTGCGATACACTTAATCTCAATACTCGCGCTAAAACAACACTGTAACGAACAAACGTCAATAATACTTCCGACTGCAGTTCAATTACTCACTATCTACACACACATTACATTACCTCCCGCGTCACGTTTTCCCCTCTTATATATATACCAGCCTACCCTACTAGTAAATACTAGAGCATTCGCCAAAGTATATGATAATTCTAGAAACGTTGCGTCACTGTAGTCATGTGACTGTTGACGCAACACTAGATTATACCTCAAGTAACACAAATCAAACACTGTATAAAGATACAAAATGTAACATATATTCGAAATAACACCCATTTCTATTTATGTATATATGTTTGGGTATTTCAAACGACAAACTACCAAATCATTAATACGTTATTTTGTTTTAAGAATCTTTTTAGGTTTCACCCAAAACTTGAGAAATTTGGGATAATTATTAATATTTTTGTACTTACGAAATTGAAATGTTGTTTGTTATTAAGTACAAAGCTACATAAATGGTATCGAAACCCGGTTGGTAGTGGTATAAGTCCGCTGACGTACCAATCGAGTTTACACATTTATCTATTATTAGTGACAGAACTAATGAGTTTCTTGTTGAGTTTGTTTGTAATTAAGCAAAAAGCTACACAATGGGCTATCTGTGCTCTGCCCACAACAATTATCGAAACCCGTGTTTCGTCTCCGTCTGTTAATTAATTTTCCGTAACTTCGTTCCGACAAAACTTTAGCGACACAAGTCCTTTCTTAAATAAAACTGGTTTATTCTTTTAGAATACAACTTTACGATACACTTAATTTCAACAGTCGCTCTATAACAACACTATAATTCACGTCTCACGAAGCCAACAATATTTTGTCTGCATACATTCAATTACTCATTACACTGTTCCCGTCACGTTGTGACCATCTTGTATATACCAGGCTACCCCAATCTAGTAAATGCTAGGGCATTCACAAAGGAACAGGATATTTCTAGAAAACGTGGCGTGACACTAGTCACGTGACCTCGCTGACGCAACACCCGGATTCTAGGGTTGTAGATCCGCATCTTGTTGAGAAATGTAAATATTTTTAGCTGAATATTGTACATTTAAACATGGCTTGTAGTAACTGAAAAATAAACAGATTTAAAAATTAAAACATGCCCTTTGTAATTATCCCAATACACTGATCTTATCGGAAGTAGATAAACGCCGGAAAGAAAAACGTGAGTTTTTTTTCTATAATGTTGAGCAACTTTTTCTCGTGAGACTAGTTTTGTAGCCTCCAGGTATACCTTAATTATTTACTGAATTTGGGAATACGTAAGAATGAGTTCAATATTGGAATATTGCCGATGTCATAGGGAAACAAAAGTTAAATGTTTTTCACTGCATTTTTTTCTGTGAATTAACGAATTATTTGAGTGTAAATTTTAAATGTCCCACTATAAGAAATGTGTAATATTTCAATTTGGGTCTCAAATAATTTGTAATATCGATACTAAACAAAAGCAATATACTTAACAAAATAAAATAAAAAAGACAAATTTAGATGTCTGAACACGAAATGTATAAAAATTTCGCGAATGACGCTAATATATTATCCAGTTCATGGAAAGACTTTCGATGTAAAAGTATTATACTATTATTCATTTTTGAAATAACTCTACAAAAACATTTTTTCTAAAGTCATTTAAAAAATAGACTCTTCAAACCGACAACTTAGAAATGAACTAGAGGCTATCCAAGCTTGTCAAAAATGGAACTAGAACCAGCTATAATTTTTACTAGCCGATTTTATAGAGACACACACTGATCATTTTTTGTTGCTTGAAGATTCAATCAGTTACATTCTAAAATTGTAGCTCTTTGATTTTTTTCACAACAGTACATAACTTATGTTATTTAAGAAACAAAATTATTTAAATTTACTGGATAATTAAATTTATAAGGATGCCTTTTGCAGTTTCTTTGTATACGTGAGATATGCTTATCTAAGAACACCTGTATTTCTGATGAAAAGATATGAAGTGCATTTAACAATTTTTTGCTATATATAAATTGATACTTTAGATAACACCAGTTCTAACCTCGTTACATATAAATACTCAATAAAACTTCTTAAACACAAGATTTATTCAAATATCTTGATTATTTAAAATATTTAGAAAACTTTTGTTTAACTCTTACTTGGTTGATGGTAAGAAACGATAATTTTGATCTATACAAAAACTATTATCTAACTTGCAAGCGTGTTTTTTTTCTTTTTACTGTATCACGTGGAATTATAACACTCAACTCAAATCTGGATGCTCCGTATGTTGCACTAATAAGTACATAATTTTCATTATTTTTATAGGAATATGTGATGAACGTACAGTTGCTATATTGTAGCTGTATAATAAATACCAAAATACATAACCGATAACAACAGTAATAATTTAAAGTAGACTTTAAAAAAATTAATGCGTGACGATAGTAAATAAAGAAAATTTATAAATCAATTAGCAGAGCGTGGTTTCGATCCACGGACCTCTGGGTTATGGGCCCAGCACGCTTCCACTGCGCCACTCTGCTATGAGAATTTTTCAGCAATTAAAAAATTTATAACTGTTATGGTGTGTTAATTTAAGACGTTTTATACGAAATTGCAAAATTACTTAAAGTGATATGAGAGCAAAACCTGATTATCAGGTCGTTAAATGCATTATAGTGTGTAAACAGGTAACAGTGTCAGTTGAGTTTTGAAAGATTGTTTTCGGTTTGGTCTTGCTAGATATTTGACCATATTCACGAATAATTTAGAGACTTTTTCACAACTAGATACTTTTCTCCAGTTTTCTTATCTTAAGTTATACAAGAAATATCTTGGCTACTGAATTAACAACAAAACGAATGATAATAACACTAAAACAGATAGAATCGAAGGCTCAATTTACTATAAATATAAACTGAAGTAACGTAAACAGAAATGGAATGAAATATATGGAAAAATATTACGACTATCTGAACGCTTGGTTAGTCGTTGAGTATGGAGAAGGAATATAGGGTGGTAAAAAAGTGGAAAAAAATGATAATAATTCAGGCTAGATATATTGGTATGGACTGTTGGATTAGGCAGATCTACACCTTCTTATACGTAGCAAATGGAGTTTTGAAGGATGGATATAGCAGTTAAGAACATGAGAGAGTTATGTAACTACATAGAAAAAACATTAAAGACTTAAGAAAAGAGGTGGTTAAAACATTTGCCTTAAAGGAATGGCAAAGGGAATCTTTATTTAATGAGCCCAACATTCGTGGGTGAATGCAACACGTCTCCGCCACACATTCCAGTATGGCCAAATTTGGCACCATAAAAATCGTGAAAAACAAAAATATCGAAAACTGTCTACATCAGTGCCTGGGACGTGTAAGTTGGTTGAGATACACATGAATTGTGCTTTCCCTGCTGTAAAATTGAGCAAAAGACAAAAATTTCAAAATTGTCCATATTTCTGTTTGGGATCTGTAAAAAAGTATATTTGTACCAAATCCCATGTAACTTGGCCGAAGTATTAACACGGTAGCGTAATTCTCAAAAACTCTCAAATTATGTTTTTTGTGGCATCTTGACCGCCCTATAATTACTAAAAACAAGCAAGTCCAACATTATTATGTGCCAATGTAGGGGACCTGTAGAAAAGTATCTCAAAACCAAATTCCATGTGAATTGGTCGAAACAAAGCTAAGTAATTGACCAAAACCCCTAAAATTATGGGTTTATTTAACCTTCTGACTCCGCATAATATGAACAAAAATGAAATTATCCCACATTTTCGTATGTATATGTATGGGAACTGTAAAAAAGTATCTTGAACTAAATCCTCAATTGCCCGAACTATAGCGGAGTAATTGTCAAAATCCTAAAATTATGCTTTTTGTTTGCATCTTGATACCTAAAAATGGCTAGGTCCACCATTTTTTGGCAGTATGTTGGACTCATAGAAAAGTATCTTTGTACAAAATCTCATGTAAATTGGTCAAAATACGGCCGAGTAATTGACCCCCAAAATTATGTTTTTCTGCGAGACCTGATCCCCATAAAAAGACTTTTTATGAATGTGCTTAAGACTTTTAATCTATTGTTTATTGAATAAAAGTTTACTGTTTGCTATACATTGCACTACTGCAGAGATGATGTAGTTTTT
>NW_013754667.1:0-600 GCF_000517525.1 Limulus polyphemus | reverse complement strand
GCAGGAAGTCTTGGCTGATAAGATAATACTAATATCAGCAGTGATAAAGTAGCATATTTGTATTGTTATAGCTCAAAGGGCAATCATTCAGCACTGATAAAGTACCATTTTTTATGCTCAGCAAGGATACATAATGTAAATTTCTATCTTAAAGATAACGGTTGAAAGATAACCTACTAAGATAAGTAAGTTTAGAACTTTTTCACAAAAGTCAATCTATGAGATTTAATGATGTTTTTAATCACACCATTCTTATGCTTTAGGCAGCACTTCTATCAAAATGTTATCAAAGTATAGATATATGACAGTTACTAGAAAAACATTTCAACACCTAGAACTCGCAAGAGCTTGAATACTCTATTAATGACAGCTCTGTTGAGAGAAATAAAACTATATTTAAATCTAAAGCAGATAAAAAAAATTATCTTAGTATTTCATCATTGCTAAACCCTATTGTTCTAACATTAACTCTATTATTACAAATGACAAACAAATACAGCGATGTTACAAAATTGGTTCAAATCATTTTAAGTAAAAACAGTTAATATTTCTTTTTTTATCCAAAGTGGAACCCTAATATGAATATATTGTTGCGTCATC
>NW_013754666.1:0-474 GCF_000517525.1 Limulus polyphemus | reverse complement strand
TTTAAGAGCTCATATTATAAAATAAATAATAATATAATAAATGCAAGAAATCTAAACTTACTGGAAATAATAAGGAGTTTTAAGACTACAGGAAATAAAGAGAGCTGTTTAAAAAGGAAGTTAAAAGGCCAAAAACTGTATATTGTTGCGTCAGCGAGTCACATGACTACTGTGACGCCACATTCTAGAACTATCCTGTACTTTGGCGAATGCTCTAGTATTTACTAGATAGGGTAGGCTGGTATATATAAGAGGGGGACAACATGACGCGGTAATGTAATGTGTGTGTGTAGACAGTGAGTAATTGATCTGCAGTCAGAAGTATTATTGAGCACGTTCATTGTTATAGCGTTTGTTTAGCGCGATTGTTGAAGATGAGTGTATCGGTAAAGTTATATTCGGAAAGAATAAACCAGTTTTTATTAAGAAAGAACTTGTGTCGCTTAAGTTTCGTCGGAACAAAGTTACGGAAAA
>NW_013754665.1:0-1075 GCF_000517525.1 Limulus polyphemus | reverse complement strand
CATATTTCAATAACAAGGAACTATACCGTCACAATTAATTATTAAATAGAGTAATGAATTAATTGTGAAGTTTTCTCCTCGTCACTAAAATATGTAGTTCTAGTGAAGAAAGAATCCACGAAACACTTAGATGCCTAATCCCAAGCAGTAATGATAAACCGTGCATTCGGCGAAAATAATTTAATGTTGATTAAGTATCAAATTGATTGCTGTTAATTCTGTGTTTCTTAAAAGCAGAACTACACAATGGACTATTTGTACTCTCTCCATTTTGAGGAATCGAACCCAGGGTTTCAAGATTCTAAGTCCGTAAACCTACTTTTGACTGACCAGGGTACATAGCGAATCTTATAATAGATTAGTTCTCTACGTTATTCATTATTTCATTCTCTGCTTCACCGAAATTATAATATACTAGTAATCATTCTTCGCAGGTTTATAAAAGGTGTACACATCATAACAACATTTTTGTATCAAATGACTTATATAAACAGTGTTCCGGCCACTGCTACATTTGTTTTAACCCAACCGGTCTGAAGAGTTAAACATGGGCAATATAATGTGGTTGGAATACATTTATTATACACTCTTCTATTTCTTCAAAGTTTCTAAGGGACTAGATTAAGAATGTAGCATATAAAATGTAATAGGCCTAATACTAATGTCTTATGACAACTATATTTAGTTACAAATGAACTGTTCCCAGTTACAACGGTAGAAACCAGGTTTCGATACCCGTGTTGAGCAGAGCACAGATAGCCCATTGTGTAGCGTTGTGTTTAATTCCAAACAAAAACAAAACAAATGAATTTATAAAATACAATTTAAATATTTAAACGAAGAAAGAACAGCGCGTGGTGGCAATAGATATTGGTTGATGAGTAAGTATCGCTAAAAATATTAGTTGTTAGAAAAGATAAATATGAAACGTGTATTAGAATTATCTATGATATAAACTGCAGATCCCCCCAACCCAATTTCTTTTAAGTTGTTCATTTTGGATTTTAAACCAGAGATATGTTAAAAATTACGGGTCAAACGCCGAAAGCTGGCGAAAGATTAAAATTAAGAAATC
>NW_013754664.1:0-1075 GCF_000517525.1 Limulus polyphemus | reverse complement strand
TTTGTACAACTACTCCATGAACACCTAGGTGAAACTCTAGTTACCGAATTTCTAACCACCATACTCATCTTTAGAGTTATTTGGTACAACAACTCTAAGAAAAATAAGGTGAAACTCTAGTTACCGAATTTATAACCACCATACTCGTCTTTAGCTTTACTTGGTACAAGTACTCCATGAACACCTAGGTGTAACTCTAGTTACAGAATTTATAACCACCATTCTCATCTTTAGCCTTACTTGGTACAACTACTCCATGAACAATTAGGTGTAACTCTAGTTACTGAATTTATAACCATCCTTCTGATCTTTAGCCTTACTTGGTACAACTACTCCATGAACACTTAGGTTTAACTCTAATTACCGAATTTATAACCACCATATTCAATTTTAGCCTTACTTGGTACAAGTACTCCATGAACACCTAGGTGTAACTCCAGTTACCGAACTTGTAACCACCAGACTCATCTTAAGAGTTATTTGGTTCAACAACTCCACGAATACCTAGGTGTAACTCTAGTTACCGAATTTATAACCACCATACTCATCTTTAGCCTTACTTGTTACAACAACTCCACGAACACCTATGTAGTTACCGAACTTATAACCACCATACACATCTTTGGCGTTATTTCGTACAACAGCTCCACGAACACCTAGGTGTAACTTTAGTTACCGAATTTATAACCACCATACTCATCTGTAGCCTTACTTGGTACAACTACTCCATGAACACTTAGGTGTAACTCAAGTTACTGAATTTATACCCACCATATTCATCTTTAGCCTAACTTGGTACAACTACTCCATGAACACCTAGGTGTTACTCTAGTTACCGAATTTATAACCACCATACTCATCTTTAGCCTTATTTGGTACAACTACTCCATCAACACCTAGGTGTATCTCTAGTTTCCAATAGTATAACCACCATACTCATCTTTAGTCTTACTTGTTACAACTACTCTTTAAACACCTAGGTGTAACTCTAGTTACTGAATGTGTAACCCCATACTCATCTTTAGCGTTATTTGGTACAACAACTCCACGAACACCTAGGTGTAACTCTAGTTAT
>NW_013754663.1:0-1075 GCF_000517525.1 Limulus polyphemus | reverse complement strand
CTTAGGTTTAACTCTAGTTACCAAATTTGTAACCCCCATACTCATCTTTAGCGTTATTTGGTACAACAACTCCACGAACACCTAGGTGTAACTCTAGTTACCGAATTTATAACCACCATACTCATCTTTAGCGTTATTTGTTACAACTACTCCACGAACACCTAGTTGTAACTCTAGTTACCGAATTTATAACCACCATACTCATCTTTTGCCTTACTTGGTACAACTACTCCACGAACACTTAGGTGTCACTCTAGTTACCGAATTTATAACCACCAAATTCATCTTTAGCCTAACTTTGTACAACTACTACATGAACACCTAGGTGTAACTCTACTTATTGAATTTATAACCACCTTACTCATCTTTAGCCTTACTCGGTACAACTACTCTATGAACACCTAGGTGTAACTCTAGTTACATAATTTATAACCACCATTCTCATCTTTAGCCTTACTTAGTACAACTACTCCATGAACACTTAGGTGTCACTCTAGTTACCGAATTTATAACCACCAAATTCATCTCTAGCCTTACTTGGTACAACTACTCTATGAACACTTAGGTGTAACTCTAGTTACCGAATTTAAAACCACCATACTCATCTTTAGCCTTACTTGGTACAACTGCTCCATGAACACCTAGATGTAACTCTAGTTATTATATTTATAACCAACCTACTCATTTTTATCCTTACTTGGTACAAATACTCCATCAACACCTAGGTGTAACTCTAGTTTCCGAATTTATAACACCATACTTATCTTTAGCTTTACTTGGAACAACTACTCCATGAACACCTAGGTGTAACTCTAGAACTGAATGTGTAACCCCATACTCATCTTTAGCCTTAGTTGGTACAACTACTCCATGAACACCTAGGCGAAGCTCTAGTTTCCGAATTTATAACCACCATACTCATCTTTAGCCTTACTTGGTACAACTACTCCATGAACACCTAGGTGTAACTCTGGTTACAGAATTTATAACCATTCTCATCTTTAGCCTTACTTGGTACAACTGCTCCATGAACACCTAGGTGTAACTCTAGTTACTGAATGTGTAACCCCATACT
>NW_013754662.1:0-2566 GCF_000517525.1 Limulus polyphemus | reverse complement strand
GAAGTGAAAGGAAGATCTACTAGATATTGATTAAATTATAAATATATCAATTCATGTGTAAATGACTGAAAATTTTAATTTTTTTCTGAAAAGGTGGTGTCTATTTACTTGTGACCACGCTGTGTATGCTTTGCTATCTGCAAGTATCGAAACCCGATTTTTAGGATTATAAGCTCTCAGACATACCGCTGCGAAACCGGATTAGGAACAGGTTTTGATGAAAATAAAATTTTACCTATATGAAAGGTGACCCAAAAAAATTTCATAAGGTGTGGATGGCGTTCAACAGTATACCTTATCTGTGAGAGTTGTATTTGGATGCGGAGTTAAACCACGAGAAACAGCGACTTGAACATTTAAAGGACGTTTTTCAGTTTTTATATTCAAGTTATTATTAAGTGTGCTTCTGACTATTCGGGGTAAGTTGCTTGCTGATGTTTTAGAGAAAAAAATATAAAAAAGGATGATCCGTTAACTGAATTAGGCTTCAATGTTTTCTTACGACTTTGTTTAGGCTTAACTTAGTTTTCCTTTTATTTTCTGATGCACAAGAAAGAATAAGAAGTTTGTAGTAAGATATCTTATGCTTATCGATAATGTAACGTATCTAAGGACATTTTCTCAATAGGCTTAACGTGATAAAGTCAATCTAATTTTCCCTTGTGTGTTTCAATATATATTGTGTAGTGATACTTTCGTATTTCTTGAGTTTCTGCTCATTAAGGAATTTCTGTTTTTCTTTTCATATATAACGTCTTTTTTTTCTTTGTTTCAAGAAATCATGTAATTGGAATATATGCGTATATAATAAACTTTGTTTCTCATAAAAAATGCAAAATTTACCATGCCCTATAACTTATTATTGCCGTTTTTTTAAGAAACATTAGATCAAACTAGCAGATGGAGCCACGTACACAATTTTATATAATTTACTATTGTTCTGTTGAAACGAACAGCAAGACAAAAGAATGATGACAAATCTAGTGAGGACAAGAGTAGCAAGGAATATATAACTTGTATTGTTATTTTGTGCTAGTTTAGATCTTATATGTGTGTACATCCTTACACGGTTAAATAATTGCAGAGAACGCATATATATAAGAAAACAAGAACTTCAAATAACACAGGCCTGCGATGGTTTTATTGTTAACACAAGCCTGCGATAGTTTTATTGTTAACACAGGCCTGTGATGGTTTTATTGATAACACAGGCCTACGATGGTTTTATTGATAACACAGGCCTGCGATGGTTATATTGTTAACACAGGCCTGTGATGGTTATATTGTTAACACAGGCCTGCGATGGTTATATTGTTAACACAGGCCTGCGATGGTTTTATTGTTAACACAGGCCTGCGATGGTTTTATTGATAACACAGGCCTGTGATGGTTTTCTTGTTAACACAGGCCTGCAATGGTTTTATTGATAACACAGGCCTGCGATGGTTTTATTGTTAACATAGGCCTGCGATGGTTATATTGTTAACACAGGCCTGCAATGGTTTCATTGTCTTGAAATTTTTACATGTTCTACAGTAATTCAATTTTTCTCCATCACGCACAGATTTTTCGCAAAACGTTATAACTCAATACATAAAAGAAAGACCACAACACGTAGTTTTGAAACTAAAAGACATAGACTTCACAAAAAAGAATCAGGATGAATTAGGATGTATATTCGATTGACATCAATGTTCTTCCTTTTTCTTCAGTTTGTTTTTATTTTTTGTTAACAAGCACAACAATAAAAAAATTTCATTGTTTTAAACGACACAATAATTTGATCTAACTAAGAGTTTTTTTCTTCCCAATTTGTAAAAAAAATCTTTGCGTGCGTATGTTTATAAAATTGTTGTATAAAATAAAAACTTATTCCTGTTATTACTATTTAATTGTAAACCTCACAGTCAAATTTACCCTAATACATTGTAATAAATCCCTCTATAAAACAAATTTATGATCTTGTTTTATTCTATAATGAATCGAACACAAATATAATTACTACATAAATGCTCCAGGAATTAATGAACATGATCGCGATTCTATAAAGTCAATAGGAAAACTCCGGATTATTCTTTATTTATCATTATTCATGAAAACAATTAGAAAGATTGGGCAAAGAACGATCCAATCTAGATCCCATCAGTTTGATTATAAACATAAATAAAACTACATTAAGATCTTAATTCATCATGAGCAGGAAATATCAAGTTGTGATAAGTTCCTGCACAAGGAATGTGTTTTTTTTCCTGATAAATAGCATTATCTCTGACTATTTTGAGAAACGAAATCTCATGGAAACACCAATATATATATGAAATTTCTAAATATTTAATAACTATATATTTTACTTGTATTGGTAAACATGATTCACATGTGTAACTTATTTCATAGAACGTACCCACACATAACTTAAGATGGATTTTTTTAACCAGGATACCCCATTACAGTTTACTGTAACTTATTACTTTACTCATCCTTCTCGTATCCACAACAAAATGGTTTTAAACACATGTGAAAGAATGTGTAAATAAATGAATAAATCGACGTATATCACAACAGAACC
>NW_013754661.1:0-1701 GCF_000517525.1 Limulus polyphemus | reverse complement strand
TTGTATAACATATGTTCGCTAACGAGTCAAAAAACAAATCTGATGGAAATTGTATAACATATGTTCACTAACGAGTCAAAAAACAAATCTGATGGAAATTGTATAACATATGTTCGCTAACGAGTCAAAAAACTAAATCTGATGGAAATTGTATAACATATGTTCACTAACAAGTACAAAAAATAAATCTGATGGAAATTGTATAACATATGTTCACTAACAAGTCAAAAAACAAATCTGATGTTCACTAACGAGTCAAATTATGGTTTCGGGACTTTTCAGCTACATTTTTTAAGAATAATTTATAACAATACCTACTCAAGTTCCCCACTATTGAGGATCCCTAAGCAGCAGCCCTGCTTGTTTTGCCTTAAGGCCGGCTCTTAAAAGAATGTAGATTAAACATTTTTAGTGAAGTAAGATGTTTTTATCATGAATATTAATCCTATTAGTTTCTACTATTTTAACTTGGGTTTCTGACAATCTTGCACAGTGAACGAAGCAGTACCACACTATTCAATTACAGTAGCCCAAAGGTTCAAGAGTTGGAAGTGGGTACTGTCTTCCCTCTAGTTTATAACTTTAAAGTTAAAGACGGCTCGTGCAGAAAGCCCTTGCGTAGCTTGGTGTATGCATCCAAACCAAAACAAACAAAATGTTTAAAAACAATTCAGCGATTTGGAAGGTTGCAATGATTTTGCTCATCGTAGTTCTTAGTAACATAAGTGGCGGGCTTTTCTTTAAAAAGGATTGAAATAGACGGAAACTTGTAAACTAAATAAACATTGTTTAATGCTTATACTTGCACTGGCCGTGGTGAATTTGGTTTCGACTGTTTTGAATTTCGCGTAAAGCTACTCGAGGACTACCTGCACTCGCCTTTCCTATTTTAGCAGTAATAGTTTGTTTGTTTGAATTTCGCGTAAAGCTACTCGAGGACTACCTGCACTCGCCTTTCCTATTTTAGCAGTGATAGTTTGTTTGTTTGAATTTCGCGTAAAGCTACTCGAGGACTACCTGCACTCGCCTTTCCTATTTTAGCAGTGATAGTTTATTTGTTTGAATTTCGCGTAAAGCTACTCGAGGACTACCTGCACTCGCCTTTCCTATTTTAGCAGTAATAGTTTGTTTGTTTGAATTTATGCACAAAGCTACAAAATGGGCTATCTGTATTCTGCCCACCACGGGTATCGAAGCCCGATTTCTAGCGTTGTAAGTCCGCAGACATACCGTTGTGCTACTGAGGGGCAGCAGTGATAGACTAGAGGGAAGGTAGTTAGTCAATATCACCTAATGCCAACTCTTGGACTCTTATTTTACCAACGAATAGTGGGATTGACAGTCATACTATAAAGTCCACGAGGCTGAAAAGGCGAACATATTCGGTGACGGGATTCGAACAAGCGACCCGAAGATTGCCAATCGAGCGTCCCAACCAACAGACCATGCCAGACTCCTCTCTAAATAGTGTTTCTGAATTGTACTTAGACTGTATAGATATTTTGATAAAAAATACAAAGGTTTATAGATTTATACTAGAAATTCTTATTTTGCTCCACCTTGTATGACATGTTGTTTTTCAGAGTAACTTAAGTATATCTCGATAGCGTATTCACCGTAATGTCAATCTATTATGCAAAGTCTAAAGCTGATATTCAGGCAACGAACACATTTAAAACAACTATACTTCAGAATATATCT
>NW_013754660.1:0-1075 GCF_000517525.1 Limulus polyphemus | reverse complement strand
CGATGTCGAGTAATTAGAGAAGAAGAAAAAAACACTGACGTCAAAGACGATGTTCCTTTTAGCAAAATCAGATTTCTAAGAATCTGATCATATGTAGTGTAAACAAAATTCCCTGTTGACCAATGTTAAATATAGATGTTGAACTACATTGAAATAACATCAGTATTGTAGCAGTTCTTCCTCTACTGTTTAATAAAGGTAAGTGTAAGAAATGTTAAAAACATTAAGCGTTATAATTTGAAAATTAAATTTAAAGGCAGACTTAACAAATTACGAGAGAATGGACTAGAATCCTTAATCTTTATTTAACAATATATTAATCTTGAGATAATATGATAGTAGAGATTTATATTGGAAGGTTGTTTTGAATTCGTTTTGTGTGTCATGAGAAATACTCAACACCTTACTATACAGTTCATTCATGAAATTGAGACTAATAAATCTGTTTCCTTTCTGGACGTTCTTGTTAACTGCGATGATAACGACTTTTCAACTTCTGTCTGTCGTAAAAACACATTTACTGGCCTTTTCATTCAGTTTGATAGTTTTATACCCTTCGCTTTCAAACGTAATCTTATTCTCTGTCTACTAAATAAAGCATACAAACTTACCTCATCCTATCATTCGCTTTTAAACGGCTACTATATGCATTTCTTGGAGAAAACAACTTCCTCATTCTTAACTAATGTGTTTGTCAAACCACCTAAGGTACCCACTGTACCCAAAATTCTATTATACACCTTCCCATCTCTCGGGAGACATAGCTCCTATATCACGAAACAGTTGAAAACATTATGTAACACTTACTATCCTCATTGACCTGAGCGTCATTATTAATTCCAATTTCAGACTAATTTTTCCCGCTACAAAGATCGTTTGCCGACTGCCGATTGTTCACATCTCGTCTATTTATACACGTGTGGAGACTGTAAGGCCTCCTATATTGGTAAAACCAAACGTCACCTTAAAGTACGAGCATGTGAACACATATAAAAACTGGAAGAAAGGTTACAAACCCTCCCAACTCCACCATCTATCAACACAATACAGAAACAGGACTCTCTCAGAATTCTCT
>NW_013754659.1:0-2936 GCF_000517525.1 Limulus polyphemus | reverse complement strand
GGAACTCAATAAAAAAGCCGTAAACAGTAATGTGGAACTCACTAAAAAAAGTTGTAAACATTAATGTGGAACTCAATAAAAAAGCCGTAAACACTAATGTGGAACTCAATAAAAAAGCCGTAAACATTAATGTGGAACTCAATAAAAAAAAAGTTGTAAACATTAATGTGGAACTCAATAAAAAAAAGTTGTAAACATTAATGTGGAACTCAATAAAAAAGCCGTAAACACTAATGTAGAACTCGTGACAACAAACAATATATTTTATAGAAATGGCCAACGGCAGAAAGACCAATGTCACTTTGTTCTAATACAAACATTTTTTTAATTGATCTAAAAGAGGGAATTATTGTAAATGTCAAGAAGTTCGTTTGATTTAGGGTGATTATTTAATTGTTTATCATTTATCATCAGGTATTTTTGGAAGTTTTTTTTTTCCTGTTAACAATCGAATAGTTTATACTTAAAAGAGGATTCCCAAGTACAGGAAAAAATAAATGAATTTGAACCAAAACATTTTGCTCTGTGGATAAATTTTCTTATCTAAGTGAACTTGGAAATTAGCAATAATGTATAGTGAGTCAAATAATGGAAAATGAATTAAATCAAATTCATCTTTAAGAAATACGTTTTTTTTTTGAACTAATATAGACCCAGTTTCCATTACCAAATGTCAGTGATATACACACAGATTTCCTATTGTCACGCGTGGCTGTGTTGTGAATGTAGAAACATGAAACATATCATAACTAAAACCTCTTTCGCACATGACATTTAAAATCAAAGTGCTGAGTTAAGCCCAGAATTATCTGAACCTGAAAAGTTTTAAAACGCCGATATTCGGTTTTGTTCGTTTTAACAGAAGATAAACGCTTCTGATAAGGTAAGTTATATTTTCAAATTGCATGAAGAATCTGTGCATGGGCGATTATCTCTAAGTAATACTTATATGTCGCTACCCGTATTAAATAGTCTTCATAATCAATATCCTTATCTCGAGCTAACTATTTTGACTTCCTCTTTTCCCTCACACAATTAGAAAGAAGTAGAACCGGTCAGAAGTATTGATAATACCATCTCACCTTACTCCCAGGGAGGTCGAGCACGTATGGATAATATGTATGTCCAGTGAAGCAAGGACATAATTTTAGCCAGTCATCTGACGTTGCATAAGTTTATCAAGTCATCACGTGTGAAAGTACTCTGAAGGAAGATAAACCAGTTAAAATTGTCAAGTTATTTCTATCCTAAGTAATATATTTTACTTTATTGATATTCTACACAAATATATATTCTGGCTTCATGGGGTTGAATGACGAAGCGAAAACGAACTGACAAAGTAACAAATGACATGGATTAAAATGCGTGTCTATACTGGATACAAAAAACAATGTTTAAAAACAAAATGTACGTGTGATGATATATGATAATATTAATGAGCTTGACTGGTTTGAATATATGAATTATATTTCTACCGTGCAACGTTTCGGCCATAGACCCACTTCATGCAATGTCCATAATTATCGTTAGCATAAACTATCAGAGTAATGAGATAGAGGAGTCAACAATGTTCGCATGACGAAAGTAATTAGTTCAACTATTAGCAGTCGTAGTAAATGGGATACAAGAGTCAACGACGTTCATCTAACTCAAAAAAATTAATTCAACTATCATCGGCCGTATTAAATGGAACAGAGGAGTCAACGATGCTCACCTAACTCGAAAAAGTAATTCAACTATCAGCGGTCGTATTAAGTGGGACAGAAGAGTCAACGATGTTCACCTGACTCAAAAAATTAATTCAACTATCAGCGGTCGTATTAAGTGGGACAGAAGAGTCAACGATGTTCACCTGACTCAAAAAATTAATACAACTATCAGCAGTCGTGTTAAATTTGATAAAGGAGTCAACGATGTTCACCTGACTAAAATAATTAATTCAACTATCAGCGTTCGTATTAAGTGGGACAGAGGAGTCAACGGTGTTCGCCTGATTAAAAATTAATTCAACTATCAGCGTTCGTATTAGGTGGGACAGAGGAGTCAACGATGTTCACCTGACTCAAAAAATTAATTCAACTATCAGCGGTCGTATTAAGAGGGAAAGAGGAGTCAAAGATGTTCACCTGACTAAAAAAATTAATTAAACTATTAGCGGTCGTATTAAGTGGTACAGAAGAGTCAATGATGTTCGCCTGACTAAAAAAAAATAATTCAACTATCAGCGGTCGTATTAAGTGGCACAGAAGAGTCAACGATGTTCACCTGACTCAAAAAATTAATTCAACTATCAGCGGTCGTATTAAGTGGGACAGAGGAGTCAATGATTTCACCTGACTCAAAAAAAAATTAATTCAACTATCAGCGGTCGTATTAAATAGGACAAAGGAGTCAACCTTTTTCCCATGACTCAAAAATTTAATTCAATTATCAGCGGTCGTATTAAATAGGACAAGGGAGTCAACGATGTTCACCTGACTCAAAATTTTAATTCAACTATCAGCGATTGTATTAAGTGGGACAGAGGAGTCAACGATGTTCACCTGACTCAAAAAATTAATTCAACTATCAGTGGTCGTATTAATGGGATAGAGGAGTCAACGATGTTCGCCTGACTAAAAAAATTAATTCAACTAACAGCGGTTGTATTAAGCGGGACAGAGGAGTCAACGATGTTCACCTGACTCAAAAATTAATTCAACTATCATCGGCCGTATTAAATGGAACAGAGGAGTCAACGATGCTCACCTAACTCAAAAAAGTAATTCAACTATCAGCGGTCGTATTAAGTGGGACAGAAGAGTCAACGATGTTCACCTGACTCAAAAAATTAATTCAACTATCAGCGGTCGTATTAAGAGGAACAGAGGAGTCAACGATGTTCACTGACTCAAAAAATTAATACAACTATCAGCAGTCGTATTAAGTAGAATAGA
>NW_013754658.1:0-1180 GCF_000517525.1 Limulus polyphemus | reverse complement strand
ACTCATATTGATAAGGCTTATAATCCTTTACTTTCTTTAACCTGTTTACATGTTACTAACTGTTTGTTTAGTTTCTTGTTCTACACACTCATATTGATAAGGCTTATAATATTTTACATTATTTAACCTGTTTACATGTACTAACTGTTTGTTCTTTCCATAGATTTCTTGAATTTCATAATTAACTGGACTCGTTTGTTTCAAGACTCTAAAATGACCTTTCCATAACTTTGCTAACTTTTAGTATTTCCTTTTTTAACTATTCGGGTATATAACAACAATTTATCTCCTAACTTTATATTACTGACCTGTGTTTATTTATTTACTTGCTTTTCTCTACTTTCGGCAGCTTTAGTTAAACATTTGTTAGCTAACTCAAATGCTATTTGCATCCTCTGTAGTAATTCTGCTATATAGTCATAAGCTATTGCATGACTATTTTTCTTAGGAGCCAATATCTCCTGCATAGGTAAGATAACATCTCTACCATGTAGTGGAAAGAATGGACTTTCCTGAGTTGACTCGTTCTCAACACTTCTACATGCTAACAATAACAAGGGAATCTGCTCATCTCAAGTTTTCTGATCCTTCTCACAGTATTGAGAGATCATATCTAACAGAGTTCTATTAAATCTTTCTACTAAACCATTAGCAGCTGGATGATAAGCTGTGGTTTCGATTTTATATACACCTAGTAATTCACAAACTTCCTTCATTAACTTAGAAATGAAGTTACTACCTTTATCTGTTAATAGATATTGGGGTATACCATGTCTAGCTACTATGTGATTCACGAAAGTTTTAGCTATCGTTTCTGCTTTCTGATCAGGCAAGCATACAGCCTCCGAAACCTAGTCAAGTAGTCTGCCACTACTATACGTATTTGTTTTTTGTTTTCTGCATAGGACGTACGCAAGGGGCCTAATATATCTATAGCAACTAGCTGAAACGGTGCCATTAAACTCGGCATTCTCTGCAAGAGAGCATTTCTTGAATGGGGACTAGTTTTTCGCCTCTGGCATTCTAGACAGGACTCTCGGTACTCTTTAATGTCTTTCCGCATATTTAACCAAAAGAATCTCCTGCTTATTCTACTATACGTTTTAGCAAAAGCTAAGTGTGCTGCAAAAGGTGTGTCATGGTAAGTTTTCATGACTTTTGTTCTTAGTTTAACTGGTAC
>NW_013754657.1:0-1075 GCF_000517525.1 Limulus polyphemus | reverse complement strand
TTTAGCTAAGTATCATAGATATCTACACTTTTGAACTGTCAAACCTCTCAACACAAAATAGTGAAGTCTTATTGAATGTACAGACACACCAGTGTACACAAACTTCTGAACACAGTGAAGTCATATTTAATGTACAGACACCAGTGTACACAAACCTCTGAACACTAAACAGTGAAGTCATATTTAATGAACAGACACACCAGTGTACACAAACCTCTGAACACTAAACAGTGAAGTCATATTTAATGTACAGACACCAGTTTACACAAACCTCTGAACATAAACAGTGAAGTCTTTTTGAATGTTCAGACACATCAGCATATACAAACCTCTGAACACTAAACAGTGAAGTCTTATTAATATTTAAAGTACAGACACACCAACATACACAAACCTCTGAACACTAAACAGTGAAGTCATATTTAATGTACAGACACACCAGCATACACAAACATCTAAACACTAAACAGTGAAGTCACATTTAATGTACAGACACACCAGTTTACACAAACCTCTGAACACTAAACAGTGAATAATATTATATAATCCTATGCAAACAACTGGGTCAAAGTGCGCATATCATGCCATTGAATATTTAATTAAACAACATTACTACCAATATATGTCAATAAACATGGCATTGAAACATTGTTTATAATTCAAACATACATATTATCTAAGTTTTAATTTCTTCCTTTCAAAATAAAATACTGAAATGAATTGTCAATCTTCACTTCTCTGTGTTGTGAATTCCCCATTCAAGTTTTTCGTTCTACCCTTAAATGGGTTTCAGAGTGTCCAATTAATCAGAAACAAAAAATACTATATATATATATTGAGAAGCCAGAAGATATAATTTGAGTCTCCAATCTTCCTGTTTACTAGATTCTTATGTTTGTCACACACAACGGACACACCTTCCCATCTATATCTTTCAAGACACGTCTGTAATTCTCTCCGTCATTGCTGTTGGGCATGTTTATAACCAATAGAAAGAGTATATTTTTCTTTACAAGATTCCTTATTGGTCATTTCATTTTGGCGGCGGTAACTAATTTGTTTAACATTCATTATA
>NW_013754656.1:0-1354 GCF_000517525.1 Limulus polyphemus | reverse complement strand
AGAGTTTGTGGAAGTGTTATCAGAAAGGATGGATGATATTCACCATCAAGTGCGTTCAAACTTGAAAACGTCTGCTGATTCGATGAAGTTATCTTATGATAAGAGATCTACTGAAGTCAGCTTTGTACCAGGAGACAAGGTGTGGTTGTATAATCCCAGGAAGTCCAAAGGGTAGTCTCCTAAGTTGTCTTCTCCATAGGAAGGCCCATATGACATAGTGGGTCATCTCTCAGACATGACTTTCCAGATGAAATGTGGTCGGCGAGGTAAGCCAAAAGTTGTGCATGCCAACAGGCTTTGGTGTTATCACGGTCCAGGACATTTCAGTTGGGACGAAGTGAACAAAGGAACAAATGACACTGCTGAAGAAGTGTCACCTGAAAAAGCCACTGTCGAAGAAGAAACACTACTCAGTTTTGAGAAGGGAAACGGTGAAGCTCTTGATGAAGTGACTGTTATCGACGATAGGACATTTCCTGATGAAGTAGATGAACCCCACATGAAGCAGAAGCTAACGAGACGGAGACCAGTATGGAAGAAGATACGTCCCATAAAATTAAGAGACTTTGTTGAATTGTAATTTTGTGTTTGTAATTCTGTACATTTAATTAAGTTAATGTTTATTGTTATGAGTTTATTGTAAGTGGCTATTGTTCGGGACGAACAATACTAAGGAGTGGGCAGTGTTACGACATCGAGAACACGTGACTAGTATCACGCCACGTCATTCTCGAACTTTCACGTCTTTTCCTTAAATCTCGTGATCTTTCTAGATATAGTGTGGTCTTGTATATATAAGACCGGCCACGAAGCGACGGAGAGGTAATGAGTAATTGAATGTATGCGGATAAAATATTGTTGGCCACGTGAGACGTGAGTTATAGCGTTGTCATAGAGTGACTGTTGAAATTAAGTGTATCGTAAAGTTGTATTCGGAAAGAATAAACCAGTTTTATTTAAGAAAGGACTTGTGTCGCTAAAGTTTCTTCGGAACGAATTTACGGAAAATTAACGAACGAACGGAGATGTAACAAATTGGTGTCAGAGAGTGGGACGGAAAACAAAAAAAAATGGAAAGGAGAAGCGGCAAATCAAACTCCAGCTTAGCAGATTTGATGGCAGCAATACAAGAACAGCAAAAGAAACAAGAAGAATGGGAAAATAAACAAGAAGAACGAGAAAAGAAACAAGAAGAGAGATTACAGCAGTTGTTGGAGGAAAAATAAAAGAAACAAGAAGATAAATTACAGCAGTTGTTGGAGGAAAAAGAAAAGAAACAAGAAGAGAGACATCAGCAGTTGACAAGAAAACCTGACAACAGTGGCAGCTCGAACAGCAAAATAAACAAGAAGAG
>NW_013754655.1:0-1075 GCF_000517525.1 Limulus polyphemus | reverse complement strand
TGGTGATGACTAGCTGCCTTCCACCTAGTCTTACACTAAATTAGGGACGGCTAGCGCAGATAGCCCTCGTGTAGCTTTGCGCGAAATTCAAAAACAAACAAACTTATATCTAAGTGTAAGCCGTGTGTATTCTTTGTAGTGAAACAAACTTCTCCTAGGTGCCTTCTGGTGGATGAATAAATCTAGATGTGTTGAAACTTTAGAAAATTTGGTAAAATAATATCGTCAAAATATCTATAAGCGGAGATAACGTACAAGTCTTTGTTATGCATATTTCGTTGCATTTGCTTGTTAATTACCGTGTAAAGTAAAGATTTAGATACTGACTTACTGTTAATTACCGTGTAAAGTAAAGATTTAGATATTGGCTTACTGTTAATGACCGTGTAAAGTAAAGATTTAGATACTGACTTAATGTTAATTACCGTGTAAAGTAAAGATTTAGATATTGACTTACTGGTAATTACCGTGTAAAGTAAAGATTTAGATATTGACTCATTGTTAATGACCGTGTAAAGTAAAGATTTAGATACTGACTTAATGTTAATTACCGTGTAAAGTAAAGATTTAGATATTGACTCATTGTTAATGACCGTGTAAAGTAAAGATTTAGATACTGACTTAATGTTAATTACCGTGTAAAGTAAAGATTTAGATATTGACTTACTGGTAATTACCGTGTAAAGATTTAGATACTGACTTACTGTTAATTACCGTATAATGTAAAGATTTAGATAATGATTTCAGGAATCTGCAGGTTACGGGTTCGAATTCCACAATCAAACATGGTCATCCTTTCAACCGTGTGATGGTCAATCTCATTTTTCGATTAGAGTGACCCAAGAGTTGGCGGTGGGTGTTGTTGTTCACTAGCTGTCTTCCGTCTTCTCTATCACTTCTAGATTAGTAACGGATAGTGCACATAGCCCTCGAATAGCTTCGGCGAAATTCAAAGAAAACAAACAAAAAAAAGTTGAAGCCGAGAAATAACCGACTTTTCTATGGTGGGAGAATTAATAAAAAATTCAAGGTAAAAGTATTGACGGTATTATTGTTTTCATTGAATAGGTGTCAC
>NW_013754654.1:0-1076 GCF_000517525.1 Limulus polyphemus | reverse complement strand
GTTGACTATCCAATAAAAATTAATAAACTTTGTCAAATGACTTTGCAAAGCATCTTTAAACAGACTTTCCAAAAAAATTCCCACAACTGATGTTAAAATAAGGGGTCTATAATTACTGGGACAATTTTACCACCTCTCTTGAAAAGAGGAGTTACATTAGCTAACTTCCAATCATCTGGTACCTGCCCGCTATTCAAGGACTGACAAAACATAGTAGTAAGTGGCTCATATATCCAATCTTCAACCTCCTTCAAAACCATTGGGGAAATATTATCTGGCCCAGGAGCTTTATCGTTTCATAAACTTCCCAATTTTTTCTTAACCAGCTCAGAATTAATGCAGTCATCTTATTTGATCTCGTTTTCATTTATCAACTGTTCAAGATGTGGAATACTGCTTAAATCTTCATTTGCAAAAACCGAAGAAAAGCAAAATTTAATAACCCAGCCATCTCATAATCATCAAATGCTTTATCATCCCTCAAGGGTCCTACCCCCATCCTAATATTTTGTTTACCCTTAACGTATTTAAAGAAATCCTTACTGTTAATTTTTACATTTTCTGCCAACCTTTTCTCATACATCATTTCTTGATGTCCTAATTTCCTGTTTCACCAACTTTCTTGATCTTCTATAATTTTCTAAATCTCTTGTCATACCAGTCAATTTAAATTTCTTAAATTTATTATGTTTTTCTTTAATTTTATCTTTAAACTCTTTGTGAGACAACCTGATTTTTTACTTGCAGCTACCTTTTTTTCTGTAAGGAATATGTTTACATTGAATATTTAAAAATTTATCTTTAAAAATTTTCCACATCTGATCAGTGTCTCCAACTACCTCAGCTGCCCAATTCACAACAAATAATTCTTGTTACATCCCATCAAAATTTGCTTTTTTGAAATTTATAACCAAAATATCAATATTCCTTTCTCCATATGCAGCAAAACATCGAACCTAATAGAGCAATGATCACTTGCACCCAGATGTTCCCCAATTTCCACCCTCTCAATCATTTCTGTATTGGAAATTAACAATAAGTCTAAAATATCATTGTTTCTAGTAGGTTCCTTGACT
>NW_013754653.1:0-1075 GCF_000517525.1 Limulus polyphemus | reverse complement strand
GTGAGGTTCATCTGCTCCATCAGGAATTGTCCTATCTTCGGTAATGGTCACATCAGTGGTAGTAACTTCATGAAGGACTTCACTGTTTCCCTTCTCAAAACCGAGTAGAGTTTCTTCTTCGACAGTGGATTTTCCAGGTGACACGTCCTCAGCAACTGAAATGTCCTGGACCGTGATAACGCCAAAGCCTGTTGGCATGCACCACCTTTGGCTTACCTCGCCGACCACATTTTACTCGGAAAGTCACGTCTGAGAGACGATCCACTATGTCATATGGGCCTTCCCATGGAGAAGACAACTTAGGAGACTTGCCTTTGGTCTTCCTGGGATTATACAACCACACCTTGTCTCCTGGTACAAAGCTGACTTCAGTAGACTTCTTATCATAACATAGCTTCTTCAAATCAGCAGACGTTTTCAAGTTTGAACGCACTTGATGGTGAATATTATCCATCCTTTCCTATAACACTTTCACGAATTCTGACACATTTTCAGGCAACTCTTCATAAGGTGGTCGTCCTGTTAATAGATCCACTGGCAACCGAAATTCCCGACCAAACATCAACTTTGCTGGAGTTTATCCAGTGGTTTCATGCTCTGCTGTCCTATAGGCCATCAACAGTGGAGGGAGTAAGACATCCCAGTCATCTTGACGGCTATTACAAAACTTTGCCAATTCCTGTCCCAGTGTCCAATTGTACTTTTCTACCATCCCATCAGACTGTGGGTGAAGTGACGTTGTGATGGTCTTTCCTATGCCAAACAACTTGCAGCATACATGGAACACAGCTGATTCAAAGTTACGGCCTTGATCTGAATGCAGTTCGTATGGCAGACCAAATCTGAAAAAGAAATCATTTAATAGACGTAGCTACAGTTGTAGCTTCCTGATTTGGTATTGCATATGCCTCAGGCCACTTAATGAAATAATCCATCACCACACAAATGTACTTGTTTCCTGCATGAGTTTGGGGCAAAGGACCAGCAATGTCAACGGCTACTCTTTACATTGGTGTGCCAACTTGATATAACTTCATTGGAGCATGTCCCTTATGCTTGGATCCCCTTTTAGCAC
>NW_013754652.1:0-1318 GCF_000517525.1 Limulus polyphemus | reverse complement strand
CCACCATACTCATCTTTAGCCTTACTTGGTACAACTACTCCATGAACACTTACGGTGTAACTCTAGTTACAGAATTTATAACCACCATTCTCATCTTTAGCCTTACTTGGTACAACTACTCCATGAATACTTAGGTGCCACTCTAATTACCGAATTGATAACCACCAAATTCATCTTTAGCCTTACTTGGTACAACTGCTCCATGAACACCTAGGTGTGACTCTAGTAACAGAATTTATAAAATAACATAAAAATCTTTAGCGTTACTGTGTAAACTACTCCATAAATACCTAGGTGTAACTATAGTTACCGAATTTATAACCACCATACTCATCTTTAGCCTTACTTGGTACAACTACTCCATGAACACTTAGGTGTCAATCTAGTTACCGAATTTATAACCTCCATACTCATCTTTAGCCTTACTTGGTACAACTGCTCCATGAACACCTAGGTGTAACTAGTTACTGAATGTGAAAACACATACTCATCGTTAGCGTTATTTGGTACAACAACTCCACGAACACCTAGGTGTAACTCTAGTTATTGAATTTATAACCACCTTACTCATCTTTAGCCTTACTTGGTACAACTAATCCATGAACACCTAGGTGTAACTCTTATTACAGAATTTATAACCACCATAGTCATCTTTAGCGTTATTTGGTACAACAACTCCACGAACACCTCGGTGTAATTCTAGTTAACGAATTTGTAACCACCATACTCATCTTTAGAGTTATTTGGTACAAGAACTCCATGAATTCCTAGGTGTAACTATAGTTACCGAATTTATAACCACCATACTCATCTTTAGCCTTACTTGGTACAACTACTCCATGAACACTTAGGTGTCAATCTAGTTACCGAATTTATAACCATCATACTCATCTTTGGCGTTACTTGGTACAACTGCTCCATGAACACCTAGGTGTAACTCTAGTTACTGAATTTATAACCTACCTACTCATCTTTTGCCTTACTTGGCACAACTACTCTATGAACACTTAGGTGTAACTCTAGTTACCGAATTTATAACCACCATACTCATCTTTAGCCTTACTTGGTACAACTGCTCCATGAACACCTAGGTGTAACTCACGTTACTGAATGTGAAACCCCATACTCATCGTTAGCGTTATTTGGTACAACAACTCAACGAACACCTAGGTGTAACTCTAGTTATTGAATTTATAACCAACTTACTAATCTTTAGCCTTACTTGGTACAACTACTCCATGAACACCTAGGTGTAACTCTAATTACAGAATTTATAACCACCATACTCATCTTTAGCCTTACTTGGAAGAAATACTCT
>NW_013754651.1:0-1074 GCF_000517525.1 Limulus polyphemus | reverse complement strand
AGATGAAAAGTTTGCATAAGGCATTTATCTTACATTTTACAAAGTAGGGTTCAAGTGTGCACTGAAGTAACAGCAAAATAACGTTACAGTACGTGTGGTGATGTTTGTAAAGTAGGCTTATAATGTATACAGAAATGTTTGTAAGGTATAAATAGCTCATCTGCGTTAGTGCTTGGCCCGGCATGACCAGGTGGTTAGGGCGCTCTATTCGCAATCTGACGGTCGCGGGTTCGAATCTCTGTCACACGAAACATGCTCGCCTTTTCAGCCGTGGGGGCGTTATAATGTGACGGTCAATCCCACTATTCGTTGGTAAAAGAGTAGCCCAAGAGTTGGCGGTGGGTGGTGATGACCAGCTGCCATCCCTCTAGTCTTACACTGCTAAATTAGAGACGGCTAGCGCAGATAGCCCTCGTGTAGCTTTGCGCGAAATTCAAAGCAAACAAACAAACAAGCGTTAGTGCTTACAAAGTGGAGTTGCATCGCAAGCGAAAATGTTTCCGAGAAATTGCAGCGCATACCTTCAGAAATGTTTGTTTAAGTAAAACTGACATAGGAATGTTGGAAAAATATACCCCGTAATTTCAGTGTAGCTAGTAATCAGGTAAGGCTGCGTTTCCATGCGCCCCTCTCAAATAAACGTAGTTTCTTGCGCGCCCCCTCCTTTTTTTAAACGAGTGTTTGTTTGTTTGAAGTTAAGCACAAAGCTACAGAAGGGGTTATCTGTGCTCTGCCCACCACGGGTATCGAAACCTTGTTTCTAGCGTTGTAAGTCCGCAGACATGCCGCTGTGCTACTGGGGGAGGGGGGCATTAAATGAGTGAAAGAGTGAGTTAAGTGACGAAATATAATACACGGATACACGTTAAAATGCTATATGTGTTGTATTAATTATTTATTATTTTTATTGATGAAAAATTTATTAAAACACTTAATTTTGCATTATTACACTAATGACTCTACCTCTAACCTCACTATTTATAAAAAAAAGTTGTACATTCTATAAAAATATATTTGTTTATCTTCACAGACATTGGGGGCAAAGTTGCGCCCCAATTTCTACAATATATATGA
>NW_013754650.1:0-1074 GCF_000517525.1 Limulus polyphemus | reverse complement strand
CCTTCCCTCTAGTCTTACACTGCTAAATTAGGGACGGCTAGCACAGATAGCCCTCGTGTGGCTTTGCGCGAAATTCAAAAACCAACAAACAGTTATTGTTGACTAGCCGCCTTCCCTCTAGTGTATCAGTTAAAAATTAGTGACAGATTGAGCAGCTTTGCGCTAATATCCGAAAACAAACAATCAGATATTTTTACGCAAAATTAATACAATCGATCAAAAAATTAAATAAAAAGTATTTTCTATCTGCCGTTTAAAAACTTGGAATAAGATTCTGTACTTCTTTAACTGAAAACTAGTTTGCATAAACTTCCTTCACACTTAATTTGGGTAAAGCCTTAGGCACACGTCTGAGATGAATTTATACATACATAACTCAGGCAATAGTGACCATGCAATGCAACGCTGAAGAAAGATGCTTAAACTGGCGAAGCGAAAAAGCTCTCCAGGTCTAATAAATGTGGTGAAGCATTATGTGTGACAGCACATATTTGTAACACAAACCTTTAGCTCGAATTTTGCGGATTTCAATCCACACTTGAGTAAAGAAGCGTTTCAAAGTAATTTTCCTTCCATGGGTGACGCCTGAAAAGGATTTCTTACAGTATCGTTTTGAAAGGCTACCTGGGAAATAGCCTGTGGTAGACAAGAAATAGATCTGAATAAAGTTTTTGTCGCACATTTTTTTAAAATTTAAAATCGTCGCTGAGATGTCTTAAAAGTCCGTACTAAAAACAATTGCAAAAATGATGTTTGATTAAACTCATTAAACAAAGAACCAATTTATCTTCTTTAAAAAATAATGTATCTAAAACATCATTTTTTACAAAATGCAATAATGCTTCTATAAACTTATAAATTGTTGCTTGTATCATTAATAAGTTTAATGTGTGTCGCTTATTATGCTAGCGTTTAAATTTCAATTTGTAAAAGCTAATTAAGGGGAATGTTTATGGAAATTTTATATTTAATACCTGCACAAAAAATACTTCTTCTAATATTTAAGGCCCGGCATGGCCAGGTGGTTAAGGCGCTCGAATCGCAATCTGAGGGTCGCGGGTTCGAATCCCCGTC
>NW_013754649.1:0-1923 GCF_000517525.1 Limulus polyphemus | reverse complement strand
TATGACGTTTTGTGAAAACTTTTTACGTGATAGAGAAAATGGATATCATTTTCGGATTCAGCGTACAGGAATTACTGTAGAAATTGTAAACATTTCAAGACAATAAAAACATCGCAGGTTTGTGTTATCTGTCTAATCACATAGGTGCAATGCATTAAATCTCAGCTTGTTTGCTATAATAAACACAGTAGAACAATATCACTTTCCTGGAAAGAAGATATAACCCGAATGTTTAGTAAATCGTTTAAACTGTGTTCCGAAGTTCTAACAACTTTCCGCGGTTTTATATGTATCGGTATGTACTCAAATAAACAGATTTAATTTCAAAAACGAAAATTTATTAAACTACAATTGAAAAAGGGTGATATTTTGTGTACTAGCACAAAAATACAAGCGCTTCGCTGAGGGCTTTAAAGACCCCCTCATGAATCCTAGAAGCCCTAATATACCAATCAAGCACTTACATTATTCCAATTTACTTATATAACTATCCCAAGGGGGTTGGGGGGGTCCGTATCCGCCCGTGGTACCTGTATATGTCAATGTAACGTGCGCCACGTTTGGTTCCATTAGTGGAAGTTCACGGTTTCAAACATGGTATATCGACATCTTTACGGGGGGTCAGAAACACAAAATCGGTTGCCATATTCGAGTTCGGCGACCCTAAAAATCTATCTCATCATGCCTTGGTGATCTTCTAGGTGTTTTATCCCTCCTTGGTATTCCCCTTATGTTATGGGGGACTACGCTATATAGATATGGACACCCCTGGACTATCCGAGTTTGGTCCTGCTAGTGGGGGGGAGTCGCGGAGAAAAAAATATTACAATCATAGAGCTTCATGTTCTATATCATCAGATGCTGCATTGAGAGATTTTTTCGATATTTTGTTTTTTGATGGGAGTGAGGGGAATAGAACAGAAATTTAATTCATACCGTGTCTACCATTTCTGACATGTAAGCCCACGTTCCGTTAGGTCATGTGCTAGTGGCAACCACGGCCTCGTGGAAACTAGACAATACCTACCCTAAAAGTACAGACCGTTTATGATATCGTGGTTAGCGTGACTCAGAAGGTCAAGGTTCGAGTTGTGAGATACTGATGAATACGTTCCGAGATTTCTATTGCGAGGTGCTGTAACTATGTAAGTCAATACCGCTATTTGGATAGCTACATAATAAGTGGTGGGTGTTGCTGGCTGGTTACCTTTCACGTAGTCAGCAGTTCTAAATTAGAGATGACTATGACCGAACTTTCGAGGTCGTTGACCTGGCCTTTAGCTCATGTGTCGCATACGGTGTCATTCACGTTGAGGATATCTAACCCATTATTAAAAATTATTATAGAAGTAATTAAAAAGAAAATGCCCAGCAGAAGACTCAAACTACATACAGAATGTCAGAAATACAAAATCTTTCAGTTGTTAGTCAATGTTCGAGGCATAGACATGATTAGCAAGATAATTTTAATTCTTGCAAAAACATGTCTAAATTCTGCTTTAAGGACTGATATTCAGTTTTTATAATTATATTTCTTTGTTAACATACATTTGTCGTAAATGTTTGTTTTAGAGCAAAGCACAGTGGGTTACCTGATGTTTCCACCGCGGAAAGTCGAACCCCCGATTTTAGCGTTTTAAGTCTATAAACTTACCACAGTTCCACCGGAGGACTTATTGCATCCTGTGGTAGTAAAATAAAAGATTTTATTTAAAAACAGTAAATTTATCTTTTAGCAGCAAGTAAGTTTTTTTCAAACTTTAGGCATTTTACTATTTTGAAACTTTAGGCATTTTACTATTTGGAAAAATAAAAGATTTTATTTAAAAACAGTAAAATTTATCTTTTAGCAGCAAGTAAGTTTTTTCAAACTTTAGGCATTTTACTATTTTTGAAACTTTAGGCATTTTACTATTTTAAAAC
>NW_013754648.1:0-1076 GCF_000517525.1 Limulus polyphemus | reverse complement strand
TATTTCATTTAATAAATGTTTTGTTTTAATATATAAGTTGTTCGGATTTTTTTCATCTAAAAAAGCGACATTAATTTCTTGACGACCTAATACATTGCTTGATCATGAGCGCGGTTTTCCGGATTTAGAATGTTTGTCGAGTTTCACGGTCTTCCCACTTGATCTTCTAAAGTTGGTAAACATAGTTGTTATGGTAACAACACCCGTTCTATGCAGTGCTTCTAAATCATCTTTCAAAAATTCTCAGCAAAACTTAGAAAATGCCCTTCCAAAAGATGTATCAAAAAACAGTTAAAGATATTTATCTTCCCATTTCTACTGGTATTTACCCATCAAGAGATGGGGAGGTTGCAGCAGCAAGGATTGACGAATCAACATCTTTAGTTCCAAGACTCGATTGATTAATTTCAGTTTGAGACTCAACATCAGCACCACTACTATAGTCTAGGTTTCTTTGTAACAAACTGTAGGTTTCATTTCTGTAACGTACTCGGCCATAGAAAAGTTCAAATCACAACGTTAAATAACGCACAAAACAACCGAATAATGTAAAACTCTACAATACAAACAGTCTCCACACAGGTTTAATGATATGAACCGCTTTTCTAGAAACGCCCACGCATTTAATAGTGTCTAAACACTTCGAGAAATTTGAAGAATGTTCGATAATATGTCTATGTTTAATTTATACTCTTTAACTCTATTTCTGGATTAGTTAGTACAAGTCCCTCCTTCTCGCGATACATATTAGCTCGCTGTCAAGGTCAAACACGCCTTTCTTCAACAAATCACCATTCGTTATTCTCTTTGTATAGGCATGGCTACGTGGATAAGCCGCTCGACTCGCATTCTGAGGGTCGTGAGTTCGAATCCCCGTCCCACCAAATATGCTCGCCCTTTCAGCCGTGGGGGCGTTATAATGTGACGGTCAATCCCACTATTCGTTGGTAAAAGAATAGCCCAAGAGTTGGCGGTGGGTGGTGATGACTAGCTGCCTTCCCTCTAGTCTTACACTGCTAACTTAGGGACGGCTAGCGCAGATAGCCCTCGTGTAGCTTTTGGCGAAATTCAAAAAC
>NW_013754647.1:0-1074 GCF_000517525.1 Limulus polyphemus | reverse complement strand
TAGCTAAGACAGTTTCATTTTTCTAACAGGGTGTTTGGCGTTTGGAATGGGTTGCCTTCAGATGTTGTAGAGGCAGTAAATTTAAGTGAGTTTAAGAAAAAGCTGTACAAGTATATGAGTTTAGAGGATGGAACAGCCGAGATGGACCAATAGCTCCAATGTTGTCCCAAAACATTGTGCTATGTTATATATTAACTGATTTTGCCCTCTGGTGGCTCAGTTGTAAGTTAACTAGTAATGATATATATATACGTTTAAGAAGTTTGTTTTAAGACAAATTCGGCTCTTATTTACAATTTTACTATGAAACCAAACAAAAAGAAACAAGTATGCATAACACTATTATGGATATATGAATATAAAAATGGAAGTTAATGCATTTTATTTTAACTTCCGTCTAGTTACTACTCTGACCTAAAAAATTTAATTAAAGTATTTTCTCAGCAAATATCCAGCCAGCTTTTATTTCATTAAATCAAACAACAACTAAAAGTTTTGTTCCTAACACGGCACTAACATACATGTGTGAAAGCTAGTTTATTTGAATGTCCGGTTTCGTTACTAATCCAGCACTAATATAAATGCGTGAAAACTAGTTTATTTGGATTCATCTCCTGTTTCTTCACTAATACGGCAATGAAATAAGTGTGTTAAAGCTAGTTTATTTGAATGTCCGGTTTCGTTACTAATCCAACACTAATATAAGTGTGTGAAAGCTAGTTTGTTTGAATTAATCTCCAGTTTCGTTACTAATCCAGCACTAACATAAGTGCGTGAAAACTAGTTTATTTGAATTCATCTCCCGTTTCTTCACTAACACGGCAATGAAATAAGTGTGTTAAAGCTAGTTTATTCGAATTAATCTCCTGTTTCAATACTAACCACCACTAACAAAGGAGTGTGTGTGAAGATTAGGTAATTTGAATTAATGTCCCGTTGAGTTACTAACCCAGCAATAATATAAGTGTGTGAAAGCTAGTTTATTTGAATTAATGTCCCATTTAGTTACTAACACGGTACTAACACACGTGTGTGAAAACTAGTTTATTTAAATTAATGTCCTGTTTAGTTACT
>NW_013754646.1:0-3319 GCF_000517525.1 Limulus polyphemus | reverse complement strand
AAATATTATAGAAGATTTAAGTTAGAACGGATAAATTCACTGGGATCTGATTTCACTGATATATATTTTATCAGCACTCGATCCTTTAGTCAATTAAAATGTGTAGTAGTATGTTTTAAATATTATAGAAGATTTAAGTTAGAACAGATAAATTCACTGGGGGCTAATTTTTCTTAAATGTCTTTTCAATGCTTATAGATACCTTGAAAATACAAATTCTGATATAACTTAAATTCAGGTTTTATATTAATGCATTATACAGTCACTTTATCTGACATTTTTAAATCCATGTGGTTTTGGGAGTGATTACTGAGTTTAGTTACATTACGCTGTAAAAGGATTTGTTATAATATATAAGCATTTCCATATTTGGATATTTGACAAAAAAATATAATATAATTTTATAGAATTCTAGACACGAATTGATATTTATAAAATATGATGTTAGAGGTAGTTTCATTTTAAACTTGACAACTTGCAGTTTATTTCTTAATAACTACTTTTTTTGTGTGTAGTTAAATTGATATTCAGAATTAGATATATAACTATAATGGGGCCAGGTGGTGTCTAGTGGTTAGGGTACCAGTGTGCAGGTTACAAGGGTTCAGCTGATATTTGAATATGAACCATAATACGAAATTTTTTGTGCTTTTACTTTTCTTTAAGGTTTTTTTCATACTCAGATTTTATTCATATTTGTTGTTGAGTTGTTGTTAATACCAAATGTTGGTAATATAATTCAAAAATGTTGACCTGTTGTTAGGAAAAGTAATGTTTTTTTGTTAAATGATGGTTTAAAGGGGCCAAAGAAATGTACGAGGCTTAACTTGTATTATGATATATTAAATAAAGTATTTTTTTAAGTTTGAGTGATTCCTAGTTCAGAGAGAGTGGTTATGTCTTACCAGATTAAAAATTTAACAGACACATCAAGGAGACCCCTACCTTTACCCATAGTATGCTGTGCATACGGCTGACACTTGTCCTTGACTTTCACATTCTGATTTGTTTTACTTTGTTCTTTGTCCAAACATCTATAAACCTTGCCTAGTTATTACCAGGATGAAGTCATTTGCTCATTTTATATTTATCGAATGTATACCTTGACTGATGTTTGCAAATTAATTTCAATCTGATTCAATAAGTTATTAATATTAATAAATGCAGAACAACTGCCCCCCTCCTCTCCCTGTTGATAAATCTAATTAGTGGAGTTCAGATTTGGCATCAAAGAATCAAAAAATTCTATATTATATGATAAAGAAAATCAATAGATGTATTTAAGTTTTAGTTTTATTAGTCAGGATCAGTTTTCATTAAATAAATAATCCTTTGTGTTGTGTGTGTTAAAAAAAAATACATTGACTGTGAAGATGTTAACTAATAAAAATAGCAGGGAATTTACTCAGAAATAACTTTACAGATAAAAATCCAACTTCTTCTGTTATGTCAAATTCTTTTAGTGAAAATTTCTTTAGTAATCAAAGTTCTTTACGTTTTCAGACAAAATCTGTGACCATATTTCAAACTGAAAGGACTGAATATGACAAAGTTGATATTGGTCAAATTTATTTTGTGCTTGAACGTGAAGGGTCCGACATTGAAAAGTTTAATTTTATGTAAAAAACCTCAAACTACCTTCCAAGACCTGGCTTGCACCTTTAACGTTAATTAATGGGGAAAAAAAACACAGTCTCTCTAAATTCAGTCCAAATCTAAATGCTGTACTTTTTAGTATTTGTGTTTTGCTTTTATTGACAAGTGTAACATATTGTTAAGTAAAGAATTGGAGTAATTCACTGATGTAGACCAAGGAACATCTCTTTGCTACTGAGAAAAGGAAAAACGTTGTAAGCATGTGTAAGAAAGACGAGTCAGGTGTGGTTGAAAAATTATCGACAGTATTTAAAGAAAATGAAGAAAGGAATCACTCTGCTTTAACATCGGTTATAAAAAACTGTTATATTATGTGGAAAACGAGGTGTTGTTTTGTGTGGCAAGATGAACTGAACAAGCAATTTTACAACGTGCTAAAACTGTCGATATTAAGGTATCGCTTATAGACAGCTCAACCAAAGGACAGATATGCTAGGCAACAGAATGAGCATGATATTCTGAACATTTATAGAAATGTAAAGATATTTCCAGTACTAGCAGGCGAATCTGTTGATATTGTAACACTGATCATTTTGCAGTGTGCCTCACATATGTAAAGAATAAGACTGAAAGCTCAGTATCTTTAATCCCACAGACTGTAATTGTCATAAAGAAAGTGTGTAGTCAGATATAAAGAAAGTTTTGTACAGAAAACAATAATACTAAACTTAAGCTGTGAAGAAATACCGCAAAATTGGAATGAGTTATGTGCGCACGTGTTTGCGAGGTTATATATGAATAAACATTGCGTGCTTGATTCTAATCTGTACAGGATATACACACCAGCTGAAAGATCGTTTAGTTATCTTACGTGTGGAATAAAATGACAGATGAACGTCGTTCAGGTCTGGCATTCATACACGTACACCAGGAAATTCGATAGAATTCAGATCTCGTGACAATACATGTGACAATACATCGTGACTGGGCACACACATAATGCGCTTTCTTTGGATCACAGTGAATAAGACAGGAGCTGAAAGTCAGAAACAAGTATGTTATATATAGCTGCAAGACTTTCAGTACTCTAGATAAAATAGTGAATAAATTTAAAACAAAATCCGAACAACAACAACAACAAAAAAAAAACTATGGTAGAGTCATCTATAGGGAATTATTTTAATATTTTCTATTACCACTTAATGAGTTCCATGGAAGGAACAAAGAAGTTAAAAATTGTTTTATTCAATCATGTTCGTCAATTTGAATGTTATCTCTCCCCTCTTTTTAAGTGGGCTGAGCGTGGCCAATGGATCTGGTCAGTCATGTTTCGCATTTGTGGCCTTGAGTGACCTTTAAAGGTGATGTTCAAATTCTTATTTCCAGATCTCCTCAGAGCCTCTTCCGATGTCTTGAGGCAATCCCACTAGTTAGCTCAATATCAAACTTTACTTGGGGGGGGGGGACTCCTTCATGATAATCCAAAATCCTCTAAAGTTAGGTGCCACTTAATCTTAACTCACGTAGTGGGATGAAGAGAAACTAAAGTTCATGGCTGCCCCTGGTTATATTTCATTCCCTTCTTAACTCACGAAGTAAAGTGAAAAGAAACTAAAGTTCATGGCTGCCCTTGGTTATATTTCATTCCCTTCTTAACTTGCGTAGTAAAGTGAAGAGAAACTAAAGTTCATGGCTGCCCCTGGTTATATTTCATTCCCTTCTT
>NW_013754645.1:0-1074 GCF_000517525.1 Limulus polyphemus | reverse complement strand
TTCACCCGTCCTCTACACTTCTGGTGCATATTTCTATGCCTACTCTTGAAGTGATTATTGGAAAATCAGTATAGAGGGAGTTCACTGCACTAGGAGGGTGTGTTGCATTCCTATTGGTGAAAGGTTGCCACATGCTTATTTGCATGCGAGAATGTAGCAATATCACGTAGAAACACGTGATTTTAGGTGGAAGTCTGAAGGCTAATGGTGAGCACAAATGTTCAGAAACAGAGGGCAGCACTGAACTGGGAAAGCTGTATGTGACAGGAGGTTGGGTATTGCATCGGAATTGACTAGCAGCCTATCACAAGTGGAGAATAGGTAAGGTGAAATAATGAGAAAAGTAAGTTGTCAGCTAAGGAAGAAGATTGTATTATTACTACATTATCTCATTTAGAACCTAGGAGTAGTATATTACCATCTAAGCAAATTGTTTCATGTACCAACTCTTCCACACCATGATTGTTCAGTTTCCACATATTAATGGTTTCCAGGATGTTTGTACCTTTAAAGCTGAGAGTACTGACCATTCAGCTGTTGGTACACTGGATGAAGAATTTATCCAGATTGTTAATATTAATAACAACTACTGGATAAGACTATCCAATATGAATGTATATGACCCAGGATGTAACCTAGCAAATCAGCAGCCTCAGAAGCAGATAGCTTGCTTTCTTCATTCACAAGGAAAATCATATGTCATTGAGTATTCACAGTTATTTGGAACCAGAAGAAAATGCAGCAACACACAAAGATATGTTTGGTAAGGGGTAAGCTAACAGCATTTATAGTAATTAAAGTAAGAAGAGGTAAGCCACCAACATGTAAGTTGCAAAGTAGGACAGTGTACTGTGTAGTATGTAGATAGCCTTATTTTGTGGGTGATAATCGTATGGTACATTGTTCACAGTGGTAGCATTCAATGCCAAATGTGGAAAAAGAGGTTTCAGGCATAAGAGTTTGTCTTTCACGTGTTATAAATATTAAATGTGAAACCTATTGTTACGTCTCTGGTCGTTCAAGACATTGAAAGAACAATTGGCCTCAGCTCTACTTTTAAAGCTTCCAAATCCC
>NW_013754644.1:0-1068 GCF_000517525.1 Limulus polyphemus | reverse complement strand
ATGGAAAAGATGATGTTTCAAAAGAGTGACAGGAATGTGAATGGGATACATGTGACTGTTTTAGCTGTTGTCACGTAGACAAAAACAGTGAGCAGCATCAATGATGGTTGGTCAAGCAATGAAGCCTGGTGGATCAAGACGTCCTTGGGTGCAAGGGATACATTTTCCATGAATGACATACACCTTAGCCTGTAGATATGTCCCTTGACCTGGGCAATTGTTAGTAAATGTAGCTGAGCTGTTATGACATTCAAACCTATACTTCTATCCAATTAGAATCTATGTGTCCACACATCTTTCTATCCTGACTTATGTGGTTAGCTCACCTTTGCGATATTTCCTGGCTCACGAATGTATCTCGGAGTATCAGTTAGGTCCACTAACTGAAAGCTCTAGATTATCGAATTTTTAGCTTGTTTTCCCTGATCTACAACAGGCTTATTACACGAGGAATCAGTTTGATAACAAATACAAACTTTAACACAAATACTTATTAATGACAAAAGACAACAAACTATATACAATACCAAACAACACACTACAATACCAAACAAAGGATAAAGTGTCACATCGATACATAGAACCAATAAGAGTGCTGAAAAGAACAACCCCTTGTTTAACAAGTTAAACACAATAATCTATAAAAAAACAAACAAGATAAAATGAAAATCAATATAAAATACAGTAAAGTATGGCCAGGTGGTTATGGCGCTCGACTCGCAATCTGAGTGTCGCAGGTTCAAATCCCCATCCCACCAAACATGCTCGCCCTTTCAGCCATGGGGGCGTTATGATGTGATGGTCAAACCCACAATTGGTTGGTAAAAAAAGTAGTCCAAGAGTTGGCGGTGATGACTAGCTGCCTTCCCTCTAGTTTTACACTACTAAATTAGGGATGGCTGGTGCAGATAGCCCTCGTGTAGCTTTGCACAAAATACAGTACTTGTATGTTATGTAAGTTACACCAGTTTCTTGATAAATGCAAGAATTTTGTTTGGCTTTAAATTTTAAAACTTGAGACAGCTTGAAGGTAAAAGAAATATGTTGTATGCAAACATACTTGCTATT
>NW_013754643.1:0-1074 GCF_000517525.1 Limulus polyphemus | reverse complement strand
CGGTAAAACCGTGATTTTGGGATGACATTTTTTAGGGGATGCGGGATGGTGAGATTGTTGAAGTTGCAATCCATGGAATATGGGAGTCGGTAGGCATATAAGAGATGAATGTTGATATAGTATTCTCTGTAATTAAGGTCAAAGTGATGTAAAGAAATTACTGAACGGTTTGAAACGTTGCTTGTTTACTGAATGAAAGTTCTTAACAAAATTGAAAATATTATGGAATTTGTCTACGTATGAGGCTGAAATTCCAATAATGTATCGTCAGTATGAAACAGGCATGGGACCAGAATAAGTTTGAAAAATGTAGCCTACAAACAGGTTGGCGAATGATGGTGCCATCTTGGTACCCATAACTACACTGTTTATTTGTGAAATGAATCATCGAAACACAAGGCGTTTAGTAACGAGACGGGTTAGGCTAGTCTTAACAGAGAATCTTTTGATGGTTCTAGCACTTGTCGCTTGTTGAGGTAGGATCTCAGAGCTTCAAGACCCTCATTATTTGGTATGAGAGTATATAAGGGCTTAACGTCCATGAAATTCCGAAACCAATTTTAACCAGAAGGCTGATCACTTGTCAGTTCTTATCGAGAATAAGAGTCGTCCTGTAGATACAATAAACTCCGCTCGCAAAGATGTCACAAACATCAGGCTTAATACTGCACTACAAGCGAGAACAAAAAATAAAGGTTGTCAAAATCAAGTTCCTTTGATATTGACATATCATCCCCAAAACAACCAGGTTTATAACACAATTAAAAGCAATTTTGGGATATTTCAAAACGACAAAACTTTGGAAGGTACATTTAAAGATAAACCTATCATTTCGTATATGCATAGCGTGGTCACAAGTAAATAGACACCACCTTTTCAGAAAAGATTAAATTTTTCAGTCATATTCACACGAATTGATATATTTATACTTTAATTAATATCTAGTAGATCTTCCTTTCGCTTCGTGGAGTTCGTTGATCATTTGGGGCATCGTGAGAATCATCTCGTCAATTTTAGATTGTGGGATTTTCGCCCACTCTTGCTTCAAAACTTGGAATAGATCGCTCTTCAAAG
>NW_013754642.1:0-1076 GCF_000517525.1 Limulus polyphemus | reverse complement strand
AATTTGTAAATTGGCTAACAACGATTACATAAGTATGATGGAAATATTATGTAAAATACATCCTATGTGTTATCTGCATAATATTTTCATTATGTTGGTCAGTTTACAACAGTTAAAGACTATTAAACTGCAGAGATAACTGATGTACACAATGTTAATGTAAGCTATATTTTCAATTTTGCAATTTCTTTGGTTGCTAGAGGAAAGCTATTGTAATGTGGACTGGACTTCGTATTATTTTTACAAATAATGTAGAAGAGTTCACCCAACGATAGGACACGTTATAATAATAGAAACTTTTTATTACAAAACACACGCTCATACTTATAACGAAATTTCGACCTTTATATGTCATGAAGACAGGAATAAGGTTTGAAAACGGACCTTTAAAGCAAATATAATTTTAACATCAAACCTCTCGACTCAACAACTGCAATAAGAGTATGGTATTGCTGACGTAATATGAAGATGGTAACTACTAGATTGAGGTACGTGTAAGGCAGGGGTTCCCAAACTTTGCCAACCGTCGTACCCCTTCAACTTTTTTTGTGGACCACCTCCCGTTAAAAATAGTTTTTATTATGTGTAACTGGTGTATCATATGCATATTTTACTACATTTACAACTTTTTTCTAGTTTTAAGAAAAGAACAATGAAAAGAGACTTAAATATGGAAAATTAAAAAAAAATCCTACGACTTACTTTAATGTGAAGGATGATACTGCTTTGCTGAAAAAATCCTACGACTTACTTTAATGTGAAGGATGATACTGCTTTGCTGAAAAAATCTTACGACTTACTTTAATGTGAAGGATGATACTGCTTTGCTGAAAAAATCTTATGACTTACTTTAATGTGAAGGATGATACTGCTTTGCTGAAAAAATCTTACGAATTTCTGGGTAAATGTCTAATAGTTTCAAACGAAGCTCCGGCTCCACATTTATCTTATTTCTATACTTCGATTTTATATAAGCAAGTTGAAAGAAACCTCGAATTTTATTTTATACGTTACTTTTTCAGTAAATGGTAATTTCATAAATTTGATGTATTACTGCGGACTCCCCAGGCCGCTGC
>NW_013754641.1:0-1076 GCF_000517525.1 Limulus polyphemus | reverse complement strand
CAACAACTATTTATTATTAATTGTTATTGTAAATTTTAGCAACTCTTCTGGTTGAAGTTATTGCACGTGTGATCTATAAATAGTTCAGTTTACTATGTTATACACACACACACACACACACACACACACATATATATTTGTATATAATAGCTGAAACATTTGCGGTCAAATTAGTATCTTTATTACAACAGTACTTCTTTAAATACTGAATTTCTAGAAAATACAAAAAAATTCCAATCGCAGACACCGAAATATGCAAGTCCACTTGTATTAGGCCTAACATTATGGCTTACATTCGCTAAAGAAATAAATTATCACTGTAACTTCTGTAGTATTTTGATTTAGTTTAGTTAGGACTAAACTTTACCGTACTATCAATAAATAAACTTATAATGTTATTCTACGACCCTAACGTTAGACCTTTTTAAATACTTTGATAAGCTTTTAATATGTTGTTGTACAAAATGTCTACTAAAGTATATTTACGTCCGTGGAAATGAAGTGCGCGCGCATTTCCAGGTCAAACAAAACTGAATATTATTATAATGTATAACTAGGTTTTAGCAGTGAAATCTCTCATACGATGTTGTTGTGTTAATACTAAAAGGCCTAGAAACAACTATCAATTAGTCCAGCAAGATACGTGAATGACACAAATGTGATGAAATACAGTAATGTATTATGATACTGAACGATGTTATACAACATTTTAAAATTTAACTGCCTCCAAATAGCAATCTGAATTTAAGTTTAGACTAGTAATTCCTTCTATTTCCAGAACACGAGTAATGAAGTTACGTAGATGTTTGATGATCATACTTTAAATCGTTACACACTGAGAACCTTTGACCTTTTGGCAGAATGTATCCTGAACACACACACACACACACATATTTCTTCTTTCATACCATGGACCAACTCGTATTTCATAACTCTGCAGTACGTTAGACGTACTTCTTGGAGTATATGCCATGAAGTGATAACTGATTTTGATACAAAAGTAGCAAGAAATGAGTAAGTACCAACCACCAAGTTCACGCCAGGTCACACAGAGAAAAATATACCACAATCATTTC
>NW_013754640.1:0-1699 GCF_000517525.1 Limulus polyphemus | reverse complement strand
TTGAACGGTGTGTAGTTTTGAAGGATGTACGACTGTAAAATACATGGTAACATTCTTCCTTCACCCTTGTTGAACGGTGTGTAGTTTTGAAGGATGTACAGTCGTACATCGTTCAAAACTACACACTGTTCAACAAGGGTGAAGGAAGAATGTTACCGTGTATTTTACAGTCGTACATCGTTCAAAACTACACACTGTTCAATAAGGGTGAAGGAAGAATGTTACCGTGTATTTTACAGTCGTACTTCCTTCAAAACTACACACCGTTCAACAAGGGTGAAGGAAGAATGTTACCGTGTATTTTACAGTCGTACATCCTTCAAAACTACACACCGTTCAACAAGGGTGAAGGAAGAATGTTACCGTGTATTTTTCAGTCGCACATCCTTCAAAACTACACACCGTTCAATAAGGGTGAAGGAAGAATGTTACCACACATTTTACAGTCGTACATCCTTCAAAACTACACACCGTTCAACAAGGGTGAAGGAAGAATGTTACCGTGTATTTTACAGTCGTACATCCTTCAAAACTACACACCGTTCAATAAGGGTGAAGGAAGAATGTTACCATGTATTTTACAGTCGCAATAAGGGTGAAGGAAGAATGTTACCGTGTATTTTGAACAGTGTGTAGTTTTGAACGATGTACGACTGAAAAATACACGGTAACATTCTTCCTTCACCCTTATTGAACGGTGTGTAGTTTTCATGAATGTATTGGTTTAAGTGAAACTAGGTTTGTAGCTGTTCATTTAATACAAATCAACCTTTGATGTAATTCTATTCATAAATGTACATATCTTTCACTACCCTTCGTAACGTTTTTTGGTTTATGCGAAAGACACGTTGCTCAATGTTTTTTCATGACTTTAATTGTCTTTCACAGTATGGTAATGTTGTTAATGATAACCGTGCCTTGTAAAAAAAACCTTACTTAAATTTAGCTCTCGAGCTACTCCTTCCTCATTGCAGGAAAACCAATGGTTATTGTCTTTGTTTGCATTTGATGAAAACGTTTGTTAAAATGCAGTTGAGAACCTTAGTACTAAGCCATGAGATCAAAATGATGCCGACATTTCGAGAAAACACATCAAATGGAACAAGTTTGTTTTTTTTGCTAGTTTATTTGAGCATCTTCCTCACGTCTTTTAGTTGGAAAAGTTTTTTTTTTAAGTTAATGAAGCTAATTGGTACTCAGTGTTTAAAGTACCAAAGCACTATATAACATACTTCAAATATTGTTAACAGTGTGAGGACCCAACTGATGAAGCAAAACATCATTTATATTCTTTAAGTAAGAACATAAAACTATATTTAATTATCAGATTGATTTGTAGTTGCATTTTAAGTAGGTAGCTTGCTCTGACTGAAAGTTAATTTAATAAAGACTGTTTTGCTGAAGTAATAACTCATAATAAATCTTTTTTATTATAAGCAATAGTTTTGGTAAAGTAGTAAAACATGATAAACCTTTTTTTTATAAATTATAAGAACTTATGATTGAAAGTAAAGAATGTAATATGTCAACTGCTATATTTAGTATTGAAGAGGCCTTTTGACCAATACCAGGAGTTGTCAGGATGGGATAGGACATAGTAGTGGTCAAGGCTATGTTATTAAGTACTGAAACAATAGCTGTTTTGTTGTCAACTAGATTAAGTTGTTGATCTGTAATTTTATTCAAGCTTTTACAAATC
>NW_013754639.1:0-1353 GCF_000517525.1 Limulus polyphemus | reverse complement strand
AGTTAATTTTTCAATATAATCATTAAAATAAATAGATATACGATGCAGCATCACTTAAGCTATGACAGAAAAATAATAAAATTCACGTACATCCCATGCAGTTTATTCCAGAAGCAAGTTTCTAACGCTTACTGTAAAGTACTGTCACGACAGCGGAGATCACGCGACACTGGGAGCATGCGCGTTGAGGTTCTCTATAGTTAACGAATTTTCCTGGAAACTCAATTTTGTTCGAAGCGCACTCTTTTTTACTATATAAGCCAACGAGAAAAACCAACAGGATTGAAGATATCAGAAATTATCAAACCAACAGATACCTAACAAATTGGTGTCAGTAGTGGGATGAAAAAGAAAACAAAAAATGGAAACGAGAAGCGGCAAATCAAACTACAGCTTAGCAGATTTGATGTTAACAATACAAGAACAGCAAAACAAACAAGAAGAACGAGAAGAGAAATTACAGCAGTGGTTGGAGAAAAGAGAAAATAAACAAGAAAAGAGATTACAGCAGTTGTTGGAGGAAAAATAAAAGAAACAAGAAGAACGAGAAAAGAAACAAGAAGAGAGACAACAACAGTGGTAAGAAAACCTGTCAACAGTGGCAGCTCGAACAATAAAATAAACAAGAGAGATTACAGCAGTTTTCGGAGGAAAAAGATGTTGCGTCAGCGAAGTCACATGACTAGTGTGACGCCACGTTTCTAGAACTATCTTGTTCCTTCATGAATGCCCTAGCATTTACTAGATAGGGTAGTCTGGTATATATATAAGAGGGTGACAACGTGACGCAATAATGTGTGTGTAGATAGTGAGTAATTGAACTGCAGTCAGAAGTATTGTTGCGTCATCGAGGTCACGTGACTGGTGTGGCGCTCTCTAGTTTTTAGAACTATCTTGTTCCTTCAGGAATGCTCTAGTATTTACTAGATAGGGAAGGCTGGTATATAAAAGAGGGTAAGGTAATGTGTGTGTGTAGACAGTGAGTAATTGAACTGCAGTCAGAGAGCACGAGAGTTATAGCGTTTGTTTAGCGCGATTGTTGAAGTTCAGTGTATCGGTAAAGTTATATTCGGAAAGAATAAACCAGTTTTGTTAAGAAAGGACTTGTGTCGCTTAAGTTTCGTCGGAACGAAGTTACGGAAAATCAATTAACAAACGGAGACGTAACAAATTGGTGTCAGAGAGTGGAATAAAAAAAATGGAAACGAGAAGCGGCAAATCAAACTACAGCATAGCAGACTTGATGGCAGCAATACAAGAACAGCATGTTGCGTCAGCGAGTCACATGACTACTGTGACGCAACGTTTCTAGAACTATCATGTACTTTGGCGAATGCCGTAGTATTTGCTAGA
>NW_013754638.1:0-888 GCF_000517525.1 Limulus polyphemus | reverse complement strand
AAAGAGTCGATGATGGTGAAGTGGAACCAAATATAGATATCAAAGCAGAACAGGAGAAAGACCAAGATTTGAAACCAGTGATTGATTTTCTAAAAACAAGTGTTGTGCGCCTTGCTTGGGAGAAGGTGTCTAGTCTAAGCCCTGTGACAAATCACTATTGGGTGCACTTGGACCAGCTAAGGCTTGCAGATGGTATTCTTGTACGGAGATGGGAAACTAAGATGGGAAAGTGATGACTTGGCAAACAGTTATACGGAGGAAGTTACGGGAAGTTGTGCTGCGTCGCTCCCATGATAATTTAACAGGAGGACATCTCGGAATTAGGAAGACATTGAGTCATCTACGACAAAGATTTTACTGGATAGGTATGAGGAGAGATGTGGAAGAATGGTGCAGGACATGCACTACATGTAGTGCTAAAAGGAGACCCAAGCATAAGGGATGCCCACGTTCTGAAGAGTTGCCTGTGAATATGTCAGAGTTTGTGAAAGTGTTATCGAAAAGGATGGATGATATTCACCATCAAGTGCGATCAAACTTGAAAACTTCTGCTGATTCGATGAAGTTAACTTATGATAAGAGATCTACTGAAGTCAGCTTTGTACCTGGAGACAAGGTATGGTTGTATAATCCCAGGAAGTCCAAAGGGAAGTCTCCTAAGTTGTCTTTTCCATGGGAAGGCCCATATGGCATAGTGGATCGCCTCTCAGACGTGACTTTCCGGATAAAATGTGGTCGGCGAGGTAAGCCAAAAGTGGTGCATGTCAACAGTCTTTGGCGTTATCACGGTCCAGGATATTTCAGTTGGGACGAAGTGGACAACAGAACAAATGACGCTGCCGAAGACGTGCCACCTGAAGAAGCTACCATCGAAGAAGAAACTCTACT
>NW_013754637.1:0-1270 GCF_000517525.1 Limulus polyphemus | reverse complement strand
AAGGCAATCAGACATAATCCTAGCGTCAACAACCTTGCAAGTAATTTTCACAAACTAAGCAAATTAACTCATGTTAAATATTGCATTCTCAAAATGAAATTGAAAGGAAACCTGAGCATTGTCATAAACATGATCAAAAATGGCGTTTAACTCTAGACAAATCCATAAGCATCTTTTGAAGAATGGCCCTTCTTATGAGGAATATAACTACTTACTAACTTGAACAAAGCATTTACTATTTTTTATAATTGAAGCAGTCGTGAGAACAAGTTTAGAGACTGAACTACGTTTATAATGCTCTAATACAGTGGTGCAGGAGTGTGGGAAAGAAGCCGAGTAGCAAATTAAACATTTTGCATTTTAGTTTTTTGAGATTTGATGTGCGTGACATTCAGCTTGTGGCAAACCCTGTTGTCACTAGGTTCAAATGGTTGTAAGAGGGGGGAGATTTTTATTTTCCAAAGATCCAAAAATACAAAACCCGTATCAATTAGCCCTATTCGTATTAACTTCAAAAATTATTGGGTGACAGGGAAACAGAAGATTTCTCCGTGTGAGTTCAAATGAAGGAATCATGTAATATTCACAGACACTCCGAGCTCTTGCCAAAGACCAGTATTACCTCATCCACAATCACTCGCAATACCCCATTTTGTAAAGCTAGTCAACATCACCCACTACCAACTCTCGAGCTTCTCTAATCGCATATTATGACTTGACCATCACTTTTATAATGCATCCAGGGCTCCAAAGTGCGTGACGCGATTTTGCAGCAAAAGGCAGCGAACCATGGACCCTCAGATTCACATCCGGCACGCTATCTAAAGGATTACGCCGTTATCTCTTTTTTCGTCTTTTGATAGTTCTTGCATATATTGCAGATTGTAACAGTACAATGTTTTCAGATCACACTGACACAACGTTAAAGACCAAAAGTGAATTAAACAATAAAAGGTAATAAAAATCATGAACCTCAAGACATGTTAATCAATTCTCATGTATTACAGTTCAGAACTGGTTGAAGAGAAATAAACCGACTTCGAAACCAACAGTTGTCTTTATAAATAAAAAACAACATCTTTCCCTCAACCGCAGGGATAAAAGTAGCAGTCTTATTTTTTTTCTAAACCTAAACCAGCACTGCCTATACCAGCCCGTCTCGTTGGAAGAGGCGTTTTTATTTTGTTTCTGTTGAAGTTCACTCAAAGTTATTTGCGGGGTACCTGCGCTAGACGTTAATCATTTTGAAGTGTTTGTTTGTCTGTTTTTG
>NW_013754636.1:0-520 GCF_000517525.1 Limulus polyphemus | reverse complement strand
TGCTACTAAACAAGGCCCATCTATTCATCCATATATAGTGGTGTATTCTACAGAACTGTATCATATATTGATAACTGCTTCTAATCAAGGCCCGTCTATCATCTATATATAGAGGTGTATTCTACAGAGCTGTATGATATATTGATAACTGCTACTAAACAAGACCCGTCTATCATCCATATATATAGAAAGGTATTTTACAGAGCTGTATAATATATTGATAACTGCTACTAAACAAGGCCCGTCTATCATCCATATAATGAGATGTATCTTACAGAGCTGTATAATATATTGATAAATGCTACTAAACAAGGCTCGTCTATTATTTATATATAGAGGTGTATTCTACAGAGCTGTGTAAAATATTGATAACTGCTACTAAACAAGGCCCGTCTATCCTCCATATAATGAGATGTATTCTACAGAGCTGTATAATATATTGATAACTGCTACTAAACCAGGCCCGTTTATTATCTATATAATGAGATGTATTCTACCGAGCTGTATAATATATTGATAA
>NW_013754635.1:0-1073 GCF_000517525.1 Limulus polyphemus | reverse complement strand
AAGGGAAATATCTGCTGAACCTTTTCGCCAGACACTAATCATAGCAGAACCGTCTGGCAAATGATACATAAGAAATAGTACAGATCAACGTAGGCCAGTAAGGCAATCGAGAAAAACCAAAAACAATATTGTTGCGTCATCGAGGTCACGTGACTGGTGTGGCGCCCTCTAGTTTCTAGAACTATCTTGTTCCTTCAGGAATGCTCTAGTATTTACTAGATAGGGTAGGCTGGTATATATAAGAGGGGAACAACGTGACGCGGTAATGTGTGTATAGACAGTGAGTAATTGAACTGCAGTCAGAGAGCACGAGAGACGTTACAGCGTTTGTTTAGCGCGATTGTTGAAGTTGAGTGTATCGGTAAAGTTATATTCGGAAAGAATAAACTAGTTTTATTAAGAAAGGACTTGTGTCGCTAAAGTTTCGTCGGAACGAAGTTACGGAAAGTTAATTAACAAACGGAAACGTAACAATATGTTAAAGTAAAAGTTCGTTATCGCAACCTGTGGTCAAAAATTATAAAATTTATTTCATTTTTCGACATGATTTGCTTTTGCCACTACAATTTCAAAATTGATGAATAGATGAAAACCAAACATTCGCAGTGGCACAAGAATTCATAAATAACCATTCTTTTCTGTGTGGTAGGTTGGTTTTATGACTTTTGGGACTGAAAGAATCCCATCGTGTGTATTGTCCTGTAAAGATACGTTTTCTGAATATACTGGTGAGAAAAATGAAAGTTATCTTTTTCAACTAAGACGTCTACGAACGGTAAAGAGTTATGTTGCTCCTTTTCGAAAGTAAATTTGAGAGCCGAGTGCAACAAGTTTAGGTCTTTTAAGAAACACTCACATTCCTGGTCAGTTTTAAAAATGGCAAACGTGTCGTCTACATAGCGGAAGTAAACAGCAGGTCTAGTAACTTTGTTAAATAGTTCTTTTTCATGGAAACCAACGAAAATATTGGCTAGGGCAGGTCCAAGAGCTACATGATATCATTAAAGCTAAATTCCACCGAACGTGTCGCAGTATTCATCAGTTCAATAAACAGGTCCTTAGGTATTGGAGGG
>NW_013754634.1:0-2528 GCF_000517525.1 Limulus polyphemus | reverse complement strand
GTAATACCTAGCAGTATGTACATGCACATAAGTGGTTTCTAAATGTGTTGTACTACCTAGCAGTATGTACATATACATAAATGGTTTCTATATGCGTTATAATACTTAACAGTATGTACACGTACATAAGTGGTTTCTATATGTGTTGTACTTCCTAGCAGTTTGTACGTTGTACATAAATTGTTTCTAGATGTGTTCTAATACCTAACAGTATGTACATGTACATAAGTGTTTCACACATGTGCTGTACTAGCTAGCAGTATGTACATGTACATAAGTGGTTTTTAGATGTGTTGTAATACCTATCAGTAGGAACATGTACATAAGTGTTTTACACATGTGTTGTACTACCTAGCAGTATGTACATGTATATAAGTGGTTTCTTTATGTGTTTTACTACCTAGCAGTAGGTACATGTACATAGGTGGTTTCTATATGTGTTGTAATAACTAGCAGTATGTACATGCACATAAATTGTTTCTACATGTGATTTACTACCTTGCAGTATGTACATGTACTTAGGTGGTTTCTATATGTGTTGAAATACCTAGCAGTATGTAAATGTACATAAGTGGTTTCTAGATGTGTTGTAATACCTAGCAGTATGTACATTTATAATTTATGTATATATATAAGTGGCATTTATAATTTATGTATATATAAGTGGCATTCATAATTTATGTATATATATATTAGTGGCATTGATAATTGTATGTATATATATATATATAAGTGGCAGTTATAATTTTATGTATGTATTTAAGTGGCATTTATAATTTATGTATATACATAAGTGGCATTTAGAATTGTATGTATATATAAGTGGCATTTATAATTTATGTATATATAAGTGGCATTTATAATTTGGTATGTATAAGTGGCATTTATAATTTAAGTATATATATTAGTGGCATTGATAATTGTATGTATATATATATATAAGTGGCATTTATAATTTATGTATATATGAGTGGCATTTATAATTTATGTATATAAATAAGTGGTATTCATGATTGTATGTATATATATATGTAAGTGGCATTTATAATTTACGTATATATAACTGGTATTGATAATTGTATGTATATATATAAGTGGCAGTTATAACTTTATGTATGTATATAAGTGGCATTTATAATTTATGTATAAATATAAGTGGCATTTAGAATTGTATGTATATATAAGTGGCATTTATAATTTATGTATATATAAGACACATTTATAATTTTATGTATGTATAAGTGGCATTTATAATTTATGTATATATAAATGGCATTTATAATTTTATTTATATATAAGTGGCATTTATAACTTTATATATATACAAGTGGCATTTATAATTTATGTATATATAAGTGGCATTTATAACTTTATGTATGTATAAATGGCATTTATATTTTATATATTTTTTTATATTATATACAATTCTACATAATGGGTTATTATAGATGTGCCTATTTCGAGTATAGAAACAATTTTTAAAGTTATAAGTAGAGAACACTCACGAAAAACGTATGGTAGTTTGGATTAACATGGTAAAAGCTGCAGAAACTGGTAAGTTTCTAAAGTGTACATAAGTGGTTTATACATGTGTTGTACTACCTAGCAGTATGTACATGTACATAAGTGGTTTATACATGTGCTTTAATACCTAGCAATATGTACATGTATATAAGTAATTTATACATGTATTGTACTATCTAGCAGTATGTACATATACATAAGTGGTTTCTAGATGTGTTTTACTACCTAACAGTATGTACATGTACATAAGTGGTTTCTACATGTATTTTACTACCTAACAGTATCTACATGTACATAAGTGGTTTATACATGTGTTGTACTACCAAGCAGTATGTACATGTACATAAGTGGTTTCAAGATCTGATTTACTAACTAGCAGTATGTACATGTACATAAGTGGTTTATACATGCATTGTACTACCTATCAGTATGTACATGTATATAAGTGGTTTCTGGACCTGTTTTACTACCCAGCAGTATGTACATGTACATAAGTGGTTTATACATGCATTGTACTACCTATCAGTATGTACATGTATATAAGTGGTTTTGAGATGTGTTGTAATACCTAACAGTATGTACATGTACAAAAGTGTTTTATACATGTATTGTACTACCTATAAGTAAGTACATGTACATAGGTGGTTTCTATATGTGTTGTAATACCTAGATATGTACAAGTACATAGGTGGTTTCTATATGTGTTGTAATACCTAACAGTATGTACATCTACATAAGTGGTTTATACATGTATTGTACTGCCTATCAGTATGTACATGTATATAAGTGGTTTCTATATGTGTTGTAATACCTATTAGTATGGACGTGTACATAAGTGTTTTACACATGTACTGTACTACCTAGCAGTATGTAAATGTACATAATTGGTTTCTATATGTGTTGTAATACCTAGCAGTATGTACATGTACATAAAAGGTTTATAGATGTGTTGTACTATCTAGCAGTATGTACATGTACATAAGTGGTTTCAAGATGTGTTGTAA
>NW_013754633.1:0-1076 GCF_000517525.1 Limulus polyphemus | reverse complement strand
CATATGCAGCAAAACATTGAACCTAATAGAGCAATGATTTCTTGCACCCAGATGTTCCCCAATTCCCACCTTCTCGATCATTTCTATATTTGAAGTTAACAATACATCTAAAATAGCATTGTTTCTAGTAGGTTCCTTGACTAATTGGTGAAGAAAGCCATCTTTAACAATTTCCAAAAACCTTTCTCCCTCATGGTTCTAGTATTTCCCAATCTATATGCCTGAATTTAAAATCACCTATAAGTATGACTTCATTAACAGCTGAAATCTTAATCTCATTGTAAAGTTTCTCACTAATTTCATCAGTATCATTTGGTGATCTGTAACAAATTTCCACTAAAAGCCTTTACCCTTTATATCCACTAGTAAAAACCCAAATGGATTCAACCTCCTTGCTATTATCTTTGATATCCTCAACTTCAACAGGATGTAACTCACATTTTACATATAAAGCCACTCCTTTCCTCTATATAGTATTCTATCCTTATTAAATAGTCTGTAACCCTGTATGTCAAAAGAATTTCTATCATCAAAATCATCTACGCTTAATCATGTTTCAGTTATTCACATTATATCAAAATCTTCTATTCCTACCAGTGCTCTAAAGTCATCTATTTTATTTCTTATATTTCTAGCATTACAATAGTAACAATTAAGCCTACCCTTATAACTACTTCTATACTCACTTCTTATGCTAAACTTTTCTCTGCCTCTTATTCTTTTTTTTAGTATTTAGTTTTCCTGGCCCCTGACCACTATCTAGTCCTAGTTTTAAACTTCTTTTACAGCTGAGTTAATAGCCTAGTATTTAGCCCTAATGACCTAATTATAACTTCATCCCCACAATTAATTCTGGGCAGTATCCCTGACAAAATTAAGTTATGGCCTTTTTATTTAACCTCTATCAACCCGTTGTATATATTAATTAACTCCTCTGACCTACCTTTCCCTACATCATTAACACCCTATATGCATGACAAAAACTGCATCTCTGGTAGCCCCTTTTATTATATCTCCTGCTCTGTCAGTTATATCATCCACATGTGACCCTGGGTAGCATAATCTGATTTTTTCTC
>NW_013754632.1:0-1078 GCF_000517525.1 Limulus polyphemus | reverse complement strand
CAGACGACAGGCACAACTATAGAGCACTGGTAGCGGCTCTAGAACTCAGGTATGGAACCCAAAATGAGTCAGAAGTCTACAGGGCTAGGTTTAGGACGAGAGTCCGTGCTAAAGGGGAGAGCCTGCAAGAGCTGGCACAGGACTTGGAAAGTATGGCGCACAAGGCCTACCCAACTGCACCACCCGATCTCCTCAAGTTGTTGCTGAGGGATCAGTTTGTAGATGCCTTGGACAGTCCACAACTAAAGATAGAAGTAAAGCAAGCACACCCCTCTACTATGCAGGATGCAATGGCCAGAACGCTTGAATTTGAATCCTACGTTAAGTCCAGCACAGAGGTACCAAGGTTGGTACAGTCATCAGGATTCAAGGTAAGAAAAGGGCAGCTTTCAGAGAAGTTTGAGGGACTTTGCTGGCACTGTAATAAACCTGGGCACAAGAGAGGTCAATGCTGGAAACTTCAACACAGAGGAGATGCCACAGCAAGAAAGGCTGCTACCCAGAAAGGTTGTTGGAACTGGGGAGAGCAAGGACACATGAAGAGCCAGTGTAAGAAGAATATTATCAATAAGTCAGCCTTAAGGAAACCAGTAGTGGTTCGTGTTGATGGACGCCTACCAACCCCAGTTGTGAAAGTCCCAACAGCTAAGTGTAAAATGCCAAGCACACATAGTGTCTATGTGACAGGAAGGCTGGATGGCCAAAGGTGCAACTTAGTAATAGATTCTGCATCTCAGCAAACCCTTGTGAGTATCAAGATGCTGGATAACAAAGGAGTACCAGAAGCCATACAGAAGCTTTGTGGTGTGTCAGAACATTCTGCAAGGTTGTGGGGACCAGTGTGGGTAACTATTGAGCTCATGGGCATGAAGGATAGACACAAAGTATACGTGGCCGATATTGAAGACCCATGCATATTAGGGTTGGACTACTTACTACTGAGGAAGTTTGTAATTAACTTTGATAAAATGACGTTTGGAAACAAAAAAGGCCAAATTCCGGTAAGTGTCATAAGAGAGGTTGAACTAACCAGGTGTCATCAAGCTGAAGTCAAAGTGACTGAAAAGTTGATGATGGT
>NW_013754631.1:0-1075 GCF_000517525.1 Limulus polyphemus | reverse complement strand
CCAATCAGTGTATTAGGTACAATGACATAAGTTTTGAACCACTTGTAACAGCTTATTGTCTGAATGCTTTTACAAGCTCACACAGGCTTTTTAATCTGCAACAACAGATTGCTCTACACAAAACTCATGATAAATATTGTTTTTAAACCTAAAAAATATATTAAAATGAGAATAAAAAAAATGGGAGCTCAAATGGATAAATACCTTGTTACATGTTGGATTATTTATTGTCTGAAGTGTTGAAAGTACACCCTTATAAATCTTAACAGTTAAATAAACATAAATTTTTAAAAATATATCAGTGCTAAATTTCTACTATAATGGTCAATAAATCTATCTTAAAAACATTTTGTATTGGCAAGAAATTGGAGCATTCAAGTATAAATAACAAATGAAATGAATTTATAATAACCATCTTAAGCTCACCCTTATAAACAATTATACAAAATTCAAGTTATTTAGGTACACTTATTCAGCATTATTGAAATAGCATTCTGCTTTTGATTTTGCAGCCTTCAAAACTTCCATATAATCAAAACCTAACTTTTCATGTTTAAAAATTCTACTGCTTGAATTTCTAAACTCTACATTACTTCCAGTCTGCTAGTACAGGTCTAACACTCAAATATCCAAATCATTTACTCAGTGATCTGGAATCATTAAATCTAGTTAGGTTAACTGTATCTGAAACTCTCATATATATATTAATAATATACATATATATATATAAAAGTTTGATTAATGAAGAAAACTGCTACACATCCAGCTTCAAATAATATGAAAGCATTGCAAAACTTAAAATGTATATTTTAATTTTGTTGTATAACTAATAAGCATTAATTTCAATTTGAATATATTTACACAAATAAAATTGCATTAAGTTATGAACACATAGTACATGAACTACAAATCACGGAGCTAATACTGAGATCCAAAACAAAGCTTCAAATGAATTATATTAGGTCATCAAGATATTAATGTCGCATTTTGGAACACTTTCATTAACCATCCCCAAAGACGTATAATAATTAAACGAATCACCTAAATGTCACGTTTAGTATACTCTAATCCCGTT
>NW_013754630.1:0-1800 GCF_000517525.1 Limulus polyphemus | reverse complement strand
AAAAACTTGAAATACTCCTAAGTGTTCATGGAACCGAATTTATAACCACCATACTCATCTTTAGCGTTATTTGGTAGAACTACTCCACGAACACCTAGGTGTAACTGTAGTTACTGAATTTATAACCACCATTCTCATCGTTAGCGTTATTTGGTACAACAAATCCACGAACCAAGTAAGGCTAAATATGAGTATGGTGGTTACAAATTCGGTAACTTGAGTTACACCTAGGTACACAACTACTCCATGAACACCTAGGTGTAACTATAGTTACCGAAAGTATAGTGGTTATAAATTCGGTAACTAGAAATACTCCTAGGTGTTCGTGGAGTAGTTGTACCAAGTAAGGCTAAAGATTAGTGTGGTGGTTATAAATTCTGTAAATAAAGTTACACCTAGGTGTTCATGGAGTAGTGGTACCAAGTAAGGCTAAAGATTAGTATGGTGGTTATGAATTCGGTAACTAGTGTTACACCTAAGTTTTCGTGGAGTAGTTGTACCAAGTAAGGCTAAAGTAGAGTATGGTGGTTATAAATTCGGTAACTAGAGTTACACCTAGGTGTTCGAGGTGTTGTTGTACCAAATAACGCTAAAGAGGAGTATGGTGTTTATAAATGTTCATGGAGTAGTTATGCTAAGTAAGGCTAAACATGAGTATTGTGGTTATAAATTCGGTAACTAGAGTTACACCTAGGTGTTCATGGAGTAGTTGTACCAAATAAGGCTAAAGATTAATATATGGTTATAAATTCGGGAACTATAGTTACACCTATGTGTTCGTGGAGTTGTTGTACCAAATAACGCTAAAGATGAGTATGGTGGTTATAAATTCGGTAACTAGAGTTACACACAGATTTTCATGGAGTAGTTGTACCAAGTAAGGCTAAAGATGAGTATGGTGGTTATAAATTCGGTAACTATAGTTACACATAAGTGTTTATTGAGTAGTTGTACGAAATAACGCTAAAGATGAGTATGGTGGTTATAAATTCGATAACTATAGTTACACCTAGGTGTTCATGGAGTTTTTGTACCAAGTAAGGCTAAAGATGAATAAGTGGTTATAAATTATGTAACTAGAGTTACACATAGGTGTTCATGGAGTAGTTGTACGAAATAACGCTAAAGATGAGTATGGTGGTTATAAATTCGGTAACTAAAGTTACACCTAGGTGTTCATGGAGTAGTTGTACCAAGTACGGCTAAAGATGAGTATAGTTGTTATAATTTTTTTAAATAGATTTACACCTAGGTGTTCATGGATTAGTTGTACCAAGTAAGGCTAAAGATGAGTATGGTGGTTATGAATTCGGTAACTAGAAATACACCTAGGAGTTCGTGGAGTAGTTGTAACAAGTAAGGCTAAAGATGAGTATGGTGTTTATGAATTAGGTAACTAGTGTTACACCTAAGTTTTCGTGGAGTATTTGTACCAAATAAGGCTAAAGATGAGTTTGGTAGTTATAAATTCGGTAACTAGAGTTACACCTAGGTGTTCGTGAAGTTGTTTTACCAACTAACGCGAAAGACGAGTATGGTGGTTACAAATTAGGCAACTTGAGTTACGCCTAGGTATTCGTGGAGTTGTTGTTCCAAATAACGCTAAAGATGATTGTTGGGGTTACACATTCGGTAACTAGAGTTACACCTAGGTGTTCATGGAGTAGTTGTACCAAGTAAGGCTAAAGATGTAACCATAGTTACCGAATTTATAACTATCATACTCATCTTAAGCCTTAATTGGTACAACTACTCTATGAACACCTAGGTGTAACACTAGTTACCGAATTTCTAACCACC
>NW_013754629.1:0-1076 GCF_000517525.1 Limulus polyphemus | reverse complement strand
GTGCTGAAAGAGTTAATATAGTTCTAATCCTTATAGAACTAACAGTTACACTTTAGTTAACAGATGTTTCAAATCAGAATATTTAACTTTGCTGAATTCAAGATTTAATTAAGATACAAAAGCAGGCACAGGTGGATATTCTGCCACTATTTGATGGACATAGTTTTAACAAATCAAGCTCAAATCCCCACTTGCTTATTGGGACAGAAACTAGTGGGTATTTTTTTTTTTTTGCTATGGCAGAATTAATATTGAGTAGTTAACTGAAGAGAAAATGTATATTTTGTTGGCACTAAGTCATGCCAAGTTCTAATCCTATAAATAAATGAAGTAAATATTGAGGCATGTGGCATTTGAGTCTACACTGTATTTAAATAATTTACTGTTATTTGAAGTTAACAGCTAGTGTCTATGTGTTTGATAAGTGAGGTATACACCATTATTTATCTGATGCTTTTCTTAACAATATTGGTCAGAATGTAAATATATTGATTTTTATTATTATAGAACTTTTGTTACACAGATTGTTTTGCATTATTAGCTTAACATGTAGATTTTGGACTAACCTAAATCTCCTAAGCCAGAGTGTATATGGGTCACGAAATGTCTGGAAAGTCAGGGAAAAATATAAGGTTTTCCAGATGTTGAGAGTAAGGGGAATGTTCATGAATTCTAGTTGCAGTCATGGAAAATTAAGTAGTGGTAAGCTTACTACAGAAATTATTTGCAGTATAACAGATTTGTCCCATGTCTGATGCCTTTGACCTTGAAGATAGTTTTTTTCATGCTATTCATTTTGTGATGTTCCCAGAATGAGGTCGAAATATCAGTTATTTATTGGATTTCTGCTGTAGTACTTATCTATAAACAGTGTGTTCAGTTCATTAACATGCAATTTTAATATCTAGGTGAGAATAAGGTCTGCCTTGTTTAACGTTTGTTGCTTTCAGTGAAGTGAACATATTTTTTACATTGATTGGATTTATGCACATAATGAAATTATTCTTGGAAAGTGCCAGTTCAATTAAGTTTGGTGGATAAGATGGTCATGGAATTATGAATTCATCAAAATGAAT
>NW_013754628.1:0-1077 GCF_000517525.1 Limulus polyphemus | reverse complement strand
CTATAAATATAACCAACGCGATGGCCAAAAGAGAGTATCTATTATTAGTCTGCTATAGTCAGTATGGTATAAACTTTGGAAGCTATGACTTCAAATATTTGACCAGGAGCATTTACAAAGTTCGAACATTACAACTCATTTAACTTCAGTGGATTCTCATCAGACATTAGTATTTTTACAAAAACATTACATAACGTCACGGTGGAAAACTCGGCGTGTGTGGCTGGTAAATAACGAAGGACTAAGCTAGCTAGCTCCCGGTTAAGGGAATTGTACCTACATCAACTCGTAATTAACTCGCTCATCGTGAACCCTAGATCCGATATCGAGGAAGTTCCAGACTAAAAAGAAGACTTTATATTGCTTGTAAGTTTGTAAAATTCTTGTATATAAATCATTGCTCATGATAAATATTTGTAATAACTGTTATTGTAAATTGTATTGTTGTTTGTATATTAAAACATATTTGTGTGTGTATTAATCTTGTTCGCAAATATCATAAACTGACTATATATCGGCTTTTACTTAACTGCTAAATCCAATATACAATTTAACTACTAAGTTTAAAGTATCATTTAGCTTGGTTTCAGACCATTCGAAATTGTCATACGTAACAATACATAATTCTAAAAATAAAAGTCAGAGTTTATTACAAATTAAACTGAGGTCAATGTCAATATTGACAGTTTCTTACATTTGAATATTACTTTGGCTTACAACAGTGACTGTATAAAACACGATCATTACAAAAATAACATCAAAAACGATTAATATATACATTTCCAGTTGACTTATCTTCCTTATTGCTATTTAACAATGAGCTATTAAAGGAACAACAAATAAAGAAATAAGCCCAAGTTGCACGAGATCAAACAATCCTGAATATAGTTTTATATGAAGGAACAGTTTGTATTTTCATGAAAAATTACACATAAAAAATTAATATATCTATATTTTAGGTATTTCATCCCACACTATACAATGTGTCCTTTTTTAATATTTTATTGAGCTAGGCTCATGGCTTTGTAAAAATTCTGTTTGTAGTTAAGCACAAAGTTACACAATGGGCTATCTATA
>NW_013754627.1:0-1075 GCF_000517525.1 Limulus polyphemus | reverse complement strand
TTTAAAAGACACAAACTTTATTTAAAGCAATGTTTTAAATGTATTTGTTTTATTTGAAAAGGTTGCTCTTCTACTGGTAAAGTTTTATACGTGCTTAATGGGGGTTGTGTCTTACTCTAGGCATATGTTTGCCTATTGTTGTGCATTATAAAAGCCAACATACAAGATAATTAAAAATTGAGAATTTAAAGTTGATTGCAAAAAAAAAGTTAGCAAACAAGGCTGGAGATCTACTGCTGATAGTTTGTTCAAGCTACAAATCCCTATTATGACTCAACTATAAAATTATTGCAAGTAATGTCTACTGTAGTGTGGAATCGCACAGGAAGTTAGCAAAAAAACTGAGAGAGTACTTTTCAATTTAATTTAACCTCCTTCATTTTATTGTGCTGCATAATTTTCTAAGTCCTTCACTTTCCACCATCAAAAAATCTGGTGTTTTCCTAGCATGTGTATTAGTTGGGATCTACAACTCGTGCATTTTCTAGCCCATTAATTGGAAACTGCCACATGAAAGGTTCCTAATTTTGCTGTTGGATATCATTACTCAAGTATGCTGTTCTTTGTTGTTTTCCATGACTATATTTCATCAAAATTTAACAGTGGTTGATTACCATAGTAAATTTCCCTACTCAGACATGGTGGTGATTCTGCTGTTTCTTATACTTTGCTGACATCATGAGTTTGTATTTATTACCATTGTATATAGCATTGTTTCATATAGCTATTGCTATTTTTAAATAGTTGGTGTTAAGGTTGTGGTTATAAATGCTGTCAATAATTTGCGACTTGCACTAAGCGTGTTGCTGTTGTCTATTATGCATGCACTGTTTGTGCCGACTTATTCCAGCAAACACTTGTGCGCAACAGGCTGTTGAAGAATATACATTTGTGTTATGTAGACCTAACAAGGTAAGCATGTTGAGTCTGTTTACATTGCATTAACCCTTTCCATATGTGTCATGGGTGATAGGCCATGTCATCCTGTTTGTCGACTTGCATTCAAAATTTTATTGAACTAATATTTCATGAATTTATGTCAATAAGTTTGGTATCAAATTGTAGATTATAATTC
>NW_013754626.1:0-1076 GCF_000517525.1 Limulus polyphemus | reverse complement strand
ACGAGTACACACATTTGGAATGTAATGTTGTTTGAATACAAGAAGGGAAACAATGCCTCTATAGCCACAAAGAATATCAACGAAGTTTATGGAAATGTTTTGAACGTTCGTAAGTGTCAACAATGGTTTAGCAGATTTCGTTCAGGTGACTTTAGCCTTAAAAACTGTGATGGCAGGGGCTGACATGTTGGAATTTATACTGATGCTCTGAAAAGCTTGTTGAGTCTAACACAAGGCAACACATTCGTGAAATGGCCCTCAAATAGCATGTCTCTCATGAAACAATACGTAAACATCTACGGAATATAGGAAAACTCCATATAGAAGGTGTTGGGGTGCATCACGAACTCTCCGATGATCATCGTTTCCAACGTATGAACGTTGTTTCGTCTCTTCTGGCGGGTAATGCGTGTGAACCATTTTTGGACAGAATTGTCACCGGTGATGAAAAATGGATTCTCTGTGCGAATATTAATCGCCAAAAACAATGGCCTAGTCCTAGACAAAATCACTTTCGACCAGAAAACCTGTACTCCATCCTCAGAAAGTGATGCTTTGCATTTGGTGGGACATCAAAAGAGTAATTCATTTTGAACTCCTCAATCCACAGCGAACTGTCAATGTACAGATCTATAGTCAGCAACTGGAACGTTTAAATCAAGCCCTTCATCAGAAACGCCCTTCACTCGTCAATCAGAAAAGTGTTCTTTTTCTCTACGACAATTCACGTCTACATGTGGCACTTTTGACGTAACACAAGATTATGGAGTTAGGTTGGGAAGTTCTCCCCCATCCACCATATTCTCCAGATATGGCACCGTCAGATTACCATCTTCTTCGTTCGCTGCAACACCATCTTAATTGGAAAACGTATGCGAATGTGGGAGGTGTTAACGAGAATATCGACATGTTTTTTGCTTCAAAGCCAAGTGATTTATTTAAATCAGGACATTAACAACCTGATTGTAAGATGGAAAAGCATTATTGATAAGAATGAAGATTATATCATTTAATAAATGTTTTGATAGGATATATATAAGTTGTTCGGATTTTTCATCTAAAAGAAAGCGTCATTA
>NW_013754625.1:0-1075 GCF_000517525.1 Limulus polyphemus | reverse complement strand
TTGCAATTTTCCGTCTTCGAAATCTCCAGAAACAATATTTTGCACATCTAGTAGAAATCCAAGCCGTGAATCTAAATCTAGTAAGCGAGAAAATCTTCCTGTTATTTCTGTAATCAAGCAATCAATAACATCTTTCATGATGCGATAAATTTCCTATTGAGCAGTCAATCCAGAGTTAGCTGCATTTTCACCTGGCATTCGTTTCCGAGGTATTTTTCTTCTTTCAATGGTCAATCCCCATATTTCACATTGATTCTTGCCCACTTTAAGTGCTTCTTGACAGGACTTTTCACGTGATTCTATCAATTTATCTTTCAAAGAATAAAGATCAGCAGCTGCTTCTCTAAAATTCATTTTTGGGTCCTGAAGACGTTTCTGCACTCGATTGATAGATGATAAAAGATTTCTCCTAAAATGCAAAAGTACAAGAAAATCAAATGTAAGCATGCGTTGCAGAATATTATGAGCACCACATTTTGTTTCAGCCGTGTTGCCATTCTCACTTAATTGCTCTAACAGTCCAGTTTTTCATGTACAACTTTTACTGCCTTTTCTCTTGCACTCCACCGTGTTTCTGATTCACGCTTGACAGAGATTTTAAGCTCCTGCTGCAGTTCGTCCCATCGAGTTGTTGAATATGCAAAGAAATTATAAATGGCTTCAATTATACCAAAAAAGGTAATAACTGTTGTTTCCTTACTTGCAGCATGAAGACATGCTAAGTTCAAACTATGGTTGTCACAGTTTATAAACACTGATTTTGGATTTTTGTTCAGAATTCTTTGTTGAACGCCTGACAGATGACCTGACACGACAGCAGCATTATCATAACATTGTGAACAACAATCACTCAATAAAATTCCATCCGCTTCTAATTTTGTGCTTATTGTTTTCTCAATATTGGCAGCATCTTTTTCCTTTATCTGTATAAAGTCAATAAATGACTCTTTGACTTCTACTTTTCTTGTCTTAAAGTCAATGTCAACAAACCGAATCACTTGGGCCAATTGCTCACGATGGGTTAAATCAGGTGTGGAATCAAACAGAATACTATGGTATTTGTTTCTACGAATTG
>NW_013754624.1:0-1072 GCF_000517525.1 Limulus polyphemus | reverse complement strand
CTAATAAGAAGACTACAAGATTTAACGATACTGTGTAGTGTCAATAAGAAGACACAAGATTTAACGATACTGTGTACTTTCAATAAGAAGACACAAGATTTAACAATATTGTGTACTGTCAATAAGAAGACACAAGATTTAACGATACTGTGGCCTCTTTTCTGGTTGCTGTCATGTTCGTAAACTTGATTTCCCAGGAGGAGATTCCGTGCTAAACTAGTAAAGAACAAAAAAATGCCGAACACAAAGGCCCGAGGTAATTTTAAATTGAAATGAGCTCCAACATTTCCATACTTAAATGCTCAGGGGATAGCTGGGAAAGGCAATCTGTGATGAATACTGAGAAGAAAAAAAAAAGATAAAAGAGCCCACACGCTATCTAATGATAAGCATCGAGGAAGAGCATGTCATGAATAATTTCAAGAGGTCAAGAATTTTAAGAAATCTGCGAATGGAAATAAAGCGTAAAAATGTTCATAAATTAAATACTTGAAAATTAAAATCTAAAACTAGACAAGACAGCTTAAAACTGTGATTTCTTAGGGTTTTTTTTTTTTTGTCGAAAACTATTTTCAATCACAACGACACGATGAACAAAAGTTCTTATTACGGTCTACGATCTTTGGATTGTGAAAATAAATCCATGGTGATCATTCATTTATTTCTTGTATAGACTAAGGTCTTGCTTTATGTTTTAAAATAATGTTTTTATCTGGTGCTTTACTTTTCTACCATCAAAAACACCATAAGAAGATTATTTTTAAACGGTGGCGACAAAGAATTAACATTTTTACGAGATACCATTTGTTTAACTCAAAAGTTGAACTAATTGACTAGAAGAGTGTACTAACTAATAAACTGCATGTCAGATTTATGATGTTAAATAATTTATCTATAGAAGTAGCATTCCAGGCAATACAAAAACGATATATATTAATAGAAAGGAAAAATGGAGAAACAAACCCATGCTAGAACCAGAAACTTGAAAAAAAAAACCTTACATAAATTATGACAATTCAGTATAACTTCGAATTAGGTAGATTAAGGTTTTATTGTTTGTTTGTAATTAAGC
>NW_013754623.1:0-1076 GCF_000517525.1 Limulus polyphemus | reverse complement strand
GGCCAGAGCTCTTGAATTCAAATCCTACGTTAAGTCCAGCACAGAGGTACCAAGGTTGGTACAGTCATCAGTATTCAAGGCCAGAAAAGGTCAGTATTCAGAGAAGTTTGAGGGACTTTGCTGGCACTGTAACAAACCTGGGCACAAGAAAGCTCAATGCTGGAAATTTCAACACAGGGAAGATGACACAGCAGGAAAGGCTGTTACCCACAGAGGTTGTTGGAACTGTGGAAAGCAAGGACATATGAGGAGCCAGCATAAGAAGAATACCACCAATAAGTCAGCTTCGGGAAACCAGTAGTGATTGGTGCTGAGGGACGCCGACCAACTCCCATCGTGAAAGTCCCAACAGCTAAGTGTAAAATGGCAAGCACACATATTGTCTATGTGACAGGAAAGCTGGATGGCCAAAGGTGTAACTTTGTCATAGATTCTGCATCTCAGCAGACCCTTGTGAGTATAAAGCTGCTGGATTTCAAAGGAGTACCAGAAGCTGTACAGAAGCTCTATGGTGTAACAGGACATTATGCAAGGTTGTGGGAACCAGTGTGGGTAACTATTGAGATCATGGGCAAGAAGGACAGACACAAAGTATACTTGGCTGACATTTAAGACCAATGTATACTAGGGTTGGACTATTTACTACCGAGGAAGTGTGTAGTTAACTTTGATAAAATGACGATTGGAAACAACAAAGGCCAAATTCCAGTAAGTGTTAAAAGAGAGGTTGAACTAATTAGGTGTCATCAAACTGAAGTCAAAGTGACTGAAGGAGTCGATGATGGTGAAATGAAACCAGGTATAGATATTAAATCAAAGCATGAAGCCACTGGATACACTCCAGCAAAGTTGATGTTTGTCAGGAACTTTGGTTGCCAGTGGATCTGTTAACAGGACGCCCACCTTATGAAGAGTTGCCTGAAAATGTGTCAGAGTTCGTGAAAGTGTTATCAGAAAGGATGAATGATAGTCACCATCAAGTGCGTTCAAACTTGAAAACGTCTGCTGATTCGATGAAGTTATTTTATGATAACAGATATACTGAAGTCAGCTTTGTACCAGGAGACAGAGTGTGG
>NW_013754622.1:0-1582 GCF_000517525.1 Limulus polyphemus | reverse complement strand
ACCATGGAATGGCCCACCGAAAACAGTCATTATTATTACAAAGTGTTTCAACTGGTACACAAGAAGCTTATGCCGCTCTCTCTCTCTCTAGAATATTGTATGAATTATGATAAAGTTAAAGCAGCCATTCTTAAAGCGTACGAGTTAGTACCAGAGGCTTATCACCAAAAGTTTAGAGGTTATCGCAAACAAGATAATCAAACTTATATGGAATGTGGAAGGTTTATTTTGATCGATGCTGCAATTCTTTGTATATTGGCAATAGTTACGACAAACTAAGACAATTTTGTGTAATTGAAGAATTTAAACATTGTGCACGTGACGACCTCAAAACTTACCTAGATGAAAAGAAAGTTGAAACACTAGAAAAAGCAGCCGTTTTTCAGATGATTACACTTTAACACATAAAACCACTTTTCATAAAAAAAGATTCCCACCATCTCAACAAAAACCAGTATCTGTTCAATCAACTAAAGTTGAGGATACTTTTAAAAGATTCAGCTCCTCTAGTTCGAAAATCTTCTTACAGTCAGGATAAAACTTCTTTAAAACAATCAAGGCCTGTCTGCCATTTTTGTGAAAAACCTGGTCATGTTATATCGATTGTTGGCGTTCGAAAAAGAACAGGAGACAACACCCAATGCGTTTATGTCCACATATGGACATAGTTTCACCAGATCACCCGATATGGTTGATATGGCCATTGTTATAAAGGCTGATGTAATCAGAATAGAATTTAGGCCTTTTGAGTCTGTTGGTTCGGTTTTTGACAAATGACACTGGCAATTCCATACGTATTCTACGTGATACTGGGGTGACTCAATCTTTGTTGTTAGAAGGTGTATTCCCTTTAGATTCGAGTTCTGCCACTGGTGAGTCCGTTATTGCTCAAGGTATTGAGGGTGGCTTTGTTGATGTTCCTCTTCATAACATTTATTTAGCATCAAACCTAGTTTCGGGACCAATTGTGGTTAGAATAAGACCTACTCTGACAATTAAGGGTGTATCGTTGTTATTGGGAAACAATTTAGCTGGGGAAAAAGTTGTTGCCGAACCTAAAATGGTTAGCGAGCCTATCACTGTTTCATCTAAGGATGATGATGATGTTGTTGAGGAGAATTCCAGCGTGTTTCCCTCATGTGCTGTAACTCGAGCTCAGGCTAAGAAATTAAGCCAAAAGCAAATGATAGACAAAGATTCAGAGGACGATATTATAGATTTGTCTCAGACATTTTTGGATAATTGTCCTACTGATGATTCCTCGTGAGAGACAACAATGGACGTGAGGGATCTGATTTACCTAGAGAAGTTCCATTTACTGAAAATAAACTGATCACTGAATAAGAAAAAGATCTGCAGATTTCTTCACTATTTAAATATGCACTCCCAAAAGATGAACTGGAGAAAGTTCCAAATGGTTATTCTTTCAAAAATAGGTGTGCTTATGAGGAAATGGAGACCACCAGATGTGCCAGCTTCAGAGGACTGGGCTGTTGTTTACCAAATCATTGAGTTCCAAAGCATATCATTCTGAAATATTGAAAGTTGCCCATGAACTCCCCATGGGAGGTCATTTAAGTAT
>NW_013754621.1:0-1075 GCF_000517525.1 Limulus polyphemus | reverse complement strand
GGTGTCAGAGAGTGGGACAGAAAAGAAAAAAAAGAAGAAGAAGATGGAAACGAGATGTGGCAAATCAAACTACAGCTTAGCAGATTTGATGGTAGCAATACAAGAACAGCAAAAGAAACAAGAAGAACGAGAAAAGAAACAAGAAGAGAGATTACAGCAGTTGTTGGAGGAAAAGGAAAATAACAAAAAGAGATACAACAGCAGTGGCAAGAAAACCTGCAACAGTGTCAGCTCGAACAGCAAAATAAACAAGAAGAGAGATTATAACAGTTGTTGGAGGAAAAGAAAAGAAACAAGAAGAACGAGAAAATAAACAAGAAGAGAGACTACAGCAGTGGTTGGAGGAGAAAGAAAAGAAACAAGCAGAGAGGCTACAGCAGTAGTTGGAGGAGAAAGAAAAGAAACAAGAAGAGAGAGTACAGCAGTGGCAGGAAAACCAGCACCAGTGATAACTGGAACAAGAAAAGAAACAGGAAGAAAGACTCCAACACTTGAGAGAAAGCCAGCACACACAAATGGAAAAGATTAGTAAATTTCAAAATGAATTAAATACATTAAAGGATGATTTACAGTGTTTTACACAAGTGGGATATGTTAGCCATGGACCTAATCAGCCCCAGACAACAGGAAGCCCCTTCCAGACCCCGCAGCTAAACCCTAATGCAGACATCTTCAGTCCTGTCAGAAGTCACATTCCAGACATGAGTGTCAACAATATGGGTGATCTAGTACGAAGGAAGCCACAGGAATTCGATGGGAAGGCACCATGGGAAGCATATAGAGCACAATTTGAGCTCCTGGCAGAAATTAATGGATGGACAGAGAAGAAGAAAGCAGTGTACCTGGCAACGAGCTTGAAGGGACAACCACTGGAAATACTGGGACAGTTGTCAGCAGACGACAGGCACAACGATAGGACACTGGTAGCTGCTCTAGAACTCAGGTATGGAACTCAAAATCAGTCTGAAGTCTACAGGGCTAGGGTTAGGACTAAAGGTGAGAGCCTGCAAGAGGTGGCACAGGATTTGGAAAGTATGGCACACAAGGCCTACCTAACTGCACCACCCGATGTCCC
>NW_013754620.1:0-1075 GCF_000517525.1 Limulus polyphemus | reverse complement strand
GTGTGAATTATCCAAATTATGGAGATATTAATGTGTCAATTATGTAAACTATGGAGACACTATTATATCAATTATTTAAACTATGGAAGCATTAATGTGTCAATTATGTAAACTATGGAGACACTATTATATCAATTATTTAAACTATGGAGACACTATTATATCAACTATTTAAACTATGGAAGCATTAATGTGTCAATTATGTAAACTATGGTGTCAGGGTTTTATGTATATGAGCTTGTGTTCTTTTACATTAGGTGTCTGTGACTGGCTGGCGATAAATTTGAACAATGAATGACAGCACACAATCCACTTGTTTTAAAATAATATATTCAAAACATGTCAAACGTATGCACAAAAATACTTTATACTATAGGAGATAACATTATCAACCTTCAACACTCCTCTCATGAAAAGTAAACAATCATTAAACGTTAAGTCACAAAATAAACTAAACAAAATAATAACGCTTACACTAAACAATTTTGTATATCCAACATATGGAGATATTACTGTGTCAGTTATCCAAACTGATTAATAATATGTTTTTACAAAGCTTTATTTACGTTTTCTAGTAGCTTAACGGTAAACTTTAAGACCTGTAACGCTTAAATTCGGGCTTGAGCTCCGTGGCGGACATGTTTAGTACAGTCTTATTTCTGAAAATATTAAGAACATTGAACCGCTTAGATTTCGGCTGCAATATTTCCTAGTTCTTCTTATCTCAAAACTTTGAATCGGATTTGTTTAAATGGCGCCGAAAACTCTCTATTTCTCAGTCTTTGTTCGTGATTTTAACCACACTACTGCCATACCTTATACAACAACACAAGAAATAACATACACTTTTATACAAGATAATAAAAAATTTTAAATTCCCAATTTTTTATTTATCTTGTTTACTGGCTATTCTATGTTCAACTATGGGTAAAGGGTTACTTGATATGGTAGTTAACTTTATACATTGTAATGATAATAAACATAGCTAGCTGATACGGTTCATGATGATTTACTGTAGCTATTGACTATTTGATCGCATTAGTTCGAGATGCAAAATGTTAAGTTGCAGCTAGAG
>NW_013754619.1:0-3199 GCF_000517525.1 Limulus polyphemus | reverse complement strand
CAAGTATGCACCACGCCAGGTGTTCTGTATTTGGATATAAGTTGAACGATTCCTTTACCAAACTTTCAAAACAAGTATGGAACACGCCAGGTGTTCTGTATTTGGAATTGATGTGATTTCTAAGACTTTGCTCGTTTTTAACTAACAGAGATTTACTGAATATACTATATATTTATCACAAACATGTGATCTAATGGTGTATACGACTAAAACCATGCCAGATATTTAACAATAACTAATAATCTATTTACTGTAAGTGACCAAATAAAGTTAAACTCTCCGTTTCAGATTGTCATACTGAGAAGAAAAACTAACGGAGTAAAAAAGTCCGATTTTTTTCATCACATATTTTTAAAACAACGTAAAGTTTAACAAGAGAGGTGATAAACTGATTGCACAGTGAATGATTAGCCAGGTGAGGCATATAATGGTTAACAAGTCGAGCTGTGGATTGAATGATTCAAGGTTCGAGACGCGATTCCACTGAACGTATTACGAAAGTGATAGTCAATCTCGTTACTCTGTTCGAAGAGCTGACATGATGGGCAAATCTCTTGTGGCGGTGGGTGCGGCTGGCTGATATCCTTCTCCCTGGCTATAGTTCAGGTGTGATCTGGCTGTTTGGTTCACGTGTGCATGTCAACTAGAAATGGCGAAAAACCAAGAAAGAAGTTTTTGCCATTTGATTTAAACATTTGTATAAATATTCTTTTCGCTATTTTAAAGAACTACTTTTAATGGATAATGAATAGAAGACAATGTAAATCTTACTTGAAAGAATAATGTATATCATAATATAATGCATAGTGACTCCTGCCTTATTATTTAAATTTATCTAATTGTTAATGACATGTCTCTCAGACATAACCTATGTTATATATATGTCTATAGTCTGTCACATCTTGTGTTGTATATAATGTATTTCGCAAATACCTTGTATTGTACTTACGATCTTTCGCGGATACCTGGTGTTGTGTTTTATTGTCTATCACAATTATCTGGTGTTGTATTTGTGGTATATCACAATTCAGCACCAAACTTGACACAGTGATACAGGATGACACGAGGAACATCATGGGAGAGGGTTAGACCCCCATCTAATTTCATATTCATAAAATTCTTGAAAACAGTACGTCTTTTTTTTCAGTATTGGTACCTTTATGTATTTTCATTGCATTTAATATGCCCCCACTTCCCAGTGGCACAGCGGCATGTCTGCGGACTTACAACCCTAGAGACCGGGTTTCGATACCCGTGATGGGCAAAGCACAGATAGCCCATTGTGTAACTTTGTGCTTAACTTCAAACAAACAAAGCATGTTTATTATGTCAAGGAAAAATAATAGAAGCACAATTTCCTGTCCTTTGTAATAAACACGTTTTTGTCACCCTTCCAACGGACGGGTGCTCCAGCTAGGTTTTAATAAACACCGAAAATTATTTTTCCAGATTTATGGACTTCTTTCATCACACAGTAACATTCCTTCAACTCTGTAGAAAAATATTATTTCACAGCTACTTAGATAGAACAGATTATATTTTCTTTCTAAAGCAAATCTTATAATTTTAAGACATAAATATAACGATTTTCATTGACATTGTTTTTAAATAATTAAAATATTATCAGATGTTAATAAAATTCTAACAATCAGAGGATATACCACAAATACAACACAAGATATTTATGATAAACAACAAATACATCACAAGATATCTGTGATAGACAACAAATAAAACATAAGATACCTGTGATATACCACAAACAAAACACAAGATATCTGTGATATACCACAAATAAAACACCAGATATTTGTGATATACCACAAATACAACATAAGATATTTATGATAGACAAAAAACACAACCCAAGATATCTGTGATAGAAAACAAACACAACCCAAAATATCTGTGATAGACAAAAAACACAACTCAAGATATTTGTGATATATCACAAACAAAACACAAGATACCTGTGATATACCACAAACAAAACACAAGATATCTGTGATATACCACAAATACAACACCAGATATTTGTGATATACCACAAATACAACATAAGATATTTGTGATAGAAAACAAATACAACCCAAGAAATTTAAACACAACAGAAAATTATAAAAAAGTATAAAACTTTGTTTTAGCGCGAAAAACATGGGGCTACATGTGGTGTGTCCGCCGGGGTGATCGAGCCCCGAATTATAGTATTATAAATCCTTTCAGTAGTATCGCTGACCAACCGGAGGACATTTATTTTGAACGTACAAAAATATGAATGATTTAATTAGTTAGAATAATCAAAGTATTATTACTCATGTTACCACTGTATACAGTGCTGTACTGGAAAGAGATAATACCTGATAATCACAATTATTACTGAGATTTAGTTATAATAAACAATGGTTCTATGAGACCTTTTTTTCCCCTTTTTATTACCTATATTTTTGTGCGCCAGCAATACCAAGCGTGGAGCGCGTATACCGGATTCAAATTTATTACTCATCAGGATCTCTACCAGCCTACCCTCAAACTGAAATTCTTTTAGGCAGAATTAGAGTAAATGAATCTATGAGATTTTGAGCGTGGTCTAATATATCAATTGAAAGGTTTCGACCTCCTGAGTACAAACCTGTGATTAGATCTTAAATCGGTCAAGAGATGATGGAAATATGAGCTATGTACTTTTAAAATAAGATGGAACCCTCAATAGTCGCGGCTGTATTAGATCTCAACTTGGTCAACATATGGCGCTATGAATAAAACGTTTGTACTTGAAAAAAAACAACAAAATATACGGTGGTTTATCTATCATTTCATATCTGTTTTTTATCATACGTTTCCACAATTCTTGATATATCTGTGATAGAAAACCTCGTGTTGTGTTTTCTGTCTATCACAGATATATTGTGTTGTGTTTTCTGTCTATCACAGATATTTGTGTTGTGTTTTCTGTCTATCACAGATATCTTGTGTTGTGTTTCCTGTCTATCACAGATATTTTTGTTGTGTTTTCTGTCCATCACAGATATTTTGTGTTGTGTTTTCTGTCTATCAAAGATATCTTGTGTTGTGTTTGTTTTCTATCACAGATATCTTGCATTGTGTTTCTGTCTATCACAGATATCTTGTGTTGTGTTTGTTTCTATCACAGATATCTTGCATTGTGTTTTCTGTCTATCACAGATATCTAGTGTTTGTT
>NW_013754618.1:0-1349 GCF_000517525.1 Limulus polyphemus | reverse complement strand
AACCGTTAATTGTATGCTGTTCCATTTCTTGTGTTTCTGCTACTTCTAAATTATTTAAGTAGAGTTAGTCCCACTTTGTAAGAAATATTTACACGCGTTGACAGATTTACCAGTTGCCCCAGGGCTGAAACGACAACATGTTTAGTACCTATATAATTGGTTCACAACAAAAGTTCCAACGATTCTAAAGCTAATAAACAAGAACTTGAATGTAATACACAAGTTTCCACCTACACCTACAAATCAACGGATGATTTCATGAGAAACTTAACTAATGATAATAGAACCAGAAGAATCCCGTTTTTACCAAACACTTCACTACTTAACTTACGAGGATAGATATATCAAAATGTGATCATTATGAAAACTTGGTTGACTGAAAATATTTCTTAACAACTTGGTGAAATTATTAGTCTAGTTCGTGGTCGTTAAGTGAATCAAACAGTAAACTTACAGGAAGCTTAATTTACCTTCCCGTTAGAAGTAAATCGAATGAACAGGTCCAAATTATCAAACCATTACTGAAAATGTACAGTATAATTTGATAAATATTTATACATAAATGCAGGAACAGTACATGCTTTTAAACTGTTCGTGAGTTCAGAATTTTATCATAGAACCCGTGAAGTTTAAAACAATTTACGCATTATCCATCAAACCAATACAAAGTAAGCCTTATTCTCCATACATAATATTACTAAATAGCGGTAAACTAGACTATACGAAGAATGTTCGGTACCACACTTCAGAGATTCGGAAAGATTGAAGCCAAGACACTTTTGAAGTGCGAAAAATATTCAAGACAAGGTCTGTTATGACTGCATGTTAAACACGTGAAAATAGTAAGAATAACACCTCAATATACCTTAGTATCTTGCGTTGAAAGATCGATAATTTGTTAAACTTCCTGTTCTGTTGTATAGAAACGTGAAACTACAATTTTGGGAAAAGAGGAAAAACTGTCTAGACCAAGACAGACTTTTCACAATCCCGGACCTGTATTGAAAATTGTGATCCTGCCGCGAACTGTTATTAAAATGTTGGTCGAAGTAGTTCCTGAGATATCATATTTTATTTCATGAAATGACCGAGTAAATTTGATATATAGAGCCTGGAATTGTACTGCAGCTTAGAACAATATGTAGAGAGGAATGGCTACTTTCAACTAAAATTCCTGGAATGTAATCTCTGGTGAGCATATTATTGACGATTACAGTTGACAACGCAACAGAGAATGTTCATATTGTTGCGTCATCGAGATCACGTGACTATTTTCAAGCCCTCTACTTTCTAGAACTATCCTGTACTTTGGCGAATGCTCTAGCATTTACAGATATAGGGTAGTCTGG
>NW_013754617.1:0-1334 GCF_000517525.1 Limulus polyphemus | reverse complement strand
TCGACAACAAAGAAGAATGAAGAAGCTTCACTGCAGTACATATACTCTTTCAGAAAGCCAAAAAAGGAGGAAGAAAAGGACCACAAAAGTCGCAAATATAATAATACGAAGCTAGAATTTTACTTGTAAATACGCAAGTATGCAACGAACGTTCATACAAAATTTTGAAAAGATCCGTCCAAACGGAACGAAGTACTGGTTCAAAACGCAAAACCTTTCATAACTCCCTTAAAATGAGCCGTAGAAGGGTGAAACTCTGCATATAACTGTGCAACGATATAGTGTACCTACATACCTAATTTGGTAAAGAACCATCAATTCAAGACTCTCTGGTAAATGGAAATCGAGAAACAATCAGTAACCAAAAGCTTCACTGCAGTACACATACGCTTTCAGAAAGCCAATAAAGTACTAAGAAAAGGACCACAAAAGTCGCAAAAATGATAATACGAAGCTAGAATTTTACTTGTAAATACGCAAGTATGCAACGAACGTTCATATAAAATTTTGAAAAGATCCGTCCAAATGGAACAAAGTACTGGTACAAAACGTAAAACCTTCCATAACTCCCTTAAAATGAACTGTAGGAGGGTGAAACTCTGCATATAACTGTGCAACGATAGAGTGTACCTACATACCTAATTTGGTAAAGAACCATCAATTCAAAACTCTCTGGTAAATGGAAATCGAGAAACAATCAGTAACCAAAAGCTTCACTGCAGTACACATACGCTTTCAGGGAACCAATAAAAGAGTAACAAAAACGACCACGAAAATCGTAAAACTAATAATAGAAAGTTTGAATTTTGTAAGTAAATGTGATAGTTCCCACGAACCTTGCATAAAATATTTTAAGAAGGTTCGGCTAAATGTCACGAAGTACTGGTACAAAACGCAAAACCTCCCATAACTCCCTTAATACGAACAGGAGGAAGGTGAATTTTCGAATGATACTGTGGAACGAACTAGTTAATATACATACCGAATTTGGTTAGGATCCATCGATTTAGTAACCTCTGGTAGCAACTAATCGACAACAAAGAAGATGCTTCACTGCAGTATATATACTCTTTCAGAAAGCCAATAAAGGAGGAAGAAAAGGACCACAAAAGTCGCAAACATGATAATAGGAAGCTAGAATTTTACTTGTAAATACGCAAGTATGCAAAGAACGTTCATATAAAATTTTGAAAAGATCCGTCTAAATTAAACGAAGTACTGGTACAAAACGCAAAACCTTCCATAACTCCCTTAAAATGAGCTGTAGGAGGTTGAAACTCTGCATATAACTGTCCAACGATAGAGTGTAACTACATACCTAATTTCGTAAAGAA
>NW_013754616.1:0-1079 GCF_000517525.1 Limulus polyphemus | reverse complement strand
ATAATTCAAGGGTGAGTCGACAATGCGCGAACGTTGAGTACCGGCTATTAAAACACGTTGAGACTGTCGTTCAGTTTTGAGGAGTTTTTTTTTCTTTTGAGCGTATCCCCCATAAGTTCTGCGCGTACCCCAGGTTTAGACTCAATAAACATAAGTAACATCATTATAGAACGAGAAACAATATAAATATATATCATAAGGAAATGTAGTTTCGCAAGGACACTAGGGTCTAATCCTAAAGGAGAAAATAATAACATTCAAAGTTAAGCAAATAGAAATGAAATAGTCGTTACCACTACTGCTCTCGCCCAGCCTGGCCAGGTGGTTAAGGTGCTGGACTCGTAATCTGAGGGTCGCGGGTTCGAATCCCTGTCCCACCAAACATGCTCGCCCTTTCAGCCGTGACGGTCAATCCCACTATTCGTTGGTAAAAGAGCAGCCCAGGAGTTGGCGGTGGGTGGTGATGACTAATTGCCTTCCCTCTAGTTTTACACTGCTAAATTAGGGACGGCTAGCGTAGATAGCCCTCGTGCAGCTTTGCACGAAATTCAAAACAAACAAGTAAACAAACTACTGCCCTCAGCTGTTTACTTGTACATTCTTTTAATAAAACTCATAAATGATTTTATACGAAATTTACGAGAAACTGCCGAGGTTTCACTCAGAAAACAACAACAAAAAGAAATGCTTTCGATAATAATTATGCATCTTACTGTCTGCATACTGTTTCTTAAGTTAACGTGCATAGAACGAGAAGTAAGTCATTCAAAGGACACCCGTTTACTTCACAGAAACCTTTAAGTGAATACTAAACTACACCAGGATTGGAACCGGTGAGAAATGCTTCCTGTTTGAAAGTACAGGGGTTGGACAAAATAATGGAAACACCTTGGAAAATCAACAAAATATATTTTAGTATGGTGTAGGTCCACCTTTTGAGGCAATTACAGCCTCAATTCTCCGAGGTATTGATTCATACAAATTGTGAATTGTTTCCAAAGGAATTTTAGCTCATTCTTCAGTTAAAACACCCACCAGTTCTTTTAGAGACGATGGCGGCGGATATCGACTTCTTACTT
>NW_013754615.1:0-1365 GCF_000517525.1 Limulus polyphemus | reverse complement strand
GTTCATGGAGTAGTTGTACCAAGTAAGGCTAAAGATGAATATGGTGGTTATAAATTCGGTAACTAGAGTTACACCTAAGTGTTAATGGAGTAGTTGCACCAAATAACGCTAAAGATGAGTATGGGGTTACACATTCGGTAACTAGAGTTATACCTAGGTGTTCATTGAGTAGTTGTACCAAGTAAGGCTAAAGATGAGTATGGTGGTTATAAACTCGGGAACTTGAGTTACACCTACGTGTTCGTGGAGTAGTTGTACCAAGTTAGGCTAAAGATGAGTATGTTGGGAAATAAATTCGGTAACTATAGTTACACCTAGGTATTTATGGAGTAGTTGTACCAAGTAAGGCTAAAATGAGTATGGTGGTTATAAGTTCTGTAACTAGAGTTACAACTTGGTTTGATGGAGTAGTTGTACCAAGTAAAGCTAAAAATGAGTATGGTGGTTATAAATTCGGAAACAAGAGTTACACCTAAGTGTTCATGGAGTAGTTGTACCAAGTTAGGCTAAAGATGAGTATGGTGGTTATAAATTTGGTAACTATAGTTACACCTAGGTGTTCATGTAGTAATTGTACCAAGTAAGAATAAAGATGAGTATGGTGGTTATAAATTCGGTAAGTATAGTGACACCTAGGTATTTATGGAGTAGTTGTACCAAGTAAGGCTAAGATGAGTATGGTGGTTATAAATTCTATAACTAGAGTTACACCTAGGTGTTGATGGAGTAGTTGTACCAAGTAAGGCTAGGATGAGTATGGTGGTTATAAATTCGGTAACTAGAGTTACAACTAAGTTTCATGGAGTAGTTGTACCAAGTAAGGCTAAAGATGAGTATGGTGGTTATAAATTCGGTAACTAGTGTTAAACCTACGTATTCGTGGAGTTGTTGTACCAAATAACGCTAAAGATGAATATGGGGTTATACATTCGGTAACTAGAGTTACACCTAGGTGTTCATGGAGTAGTTGTACCAAGTAAGGCTAAAGAGGAGTATGGTGGCTATAAATTCGGAAACAAGAGTTACACCTAGGTGTTCATGAAGTAGTTGTACCAAGTAAGGCTAAAGATGAGTATGGTGGTTATAAATTCTGTAAATAGAGTTACACCTAGGTGTTCATGGAGTAGTTGTACCAAGTAAGGCTAAAGATGAGTATGGTGGTTATAATTTCGGTAACTAGAGTTACACCTAGGTGTTCATGGAGTAGTTGTACCAAATAAGGCTAAAGATGAGTATGGTGGTTATAAATTCGGAAACTAGAGTTACACCTAGGTGTTCATGGAGTAGTTGTACCGAGTACAGCTAAATATGAGTATGGTGGTTATAAATTCGGTAATTAGAGTTACACCTAGCTGTTCATAGAGC
>NW_013754614.1:0-1708 GCF_000517525.1 Limulus polyphemus | reverse complement strand
GGGTGGAAGCGAAGGCGAAGGCGTAGCAGAGGCAGGTTGTTTTTGTATAAGAAACATGTCGAAATCAATTGTTGACAATGTATTGAAACAAACTGGTCTTTACAGTGCCAGGCGGGGGATCAATGGATCCAAGTGCCATGGCTGGGATCTATAGATCCAATGCCTAAGAGTTTGGTGTGGGGGAGGGGAACGGGAGTGATCCGAGAAAACGCACTTTCACTAGTCGGGACCAAAAAAAGCCCGTCTAGTGCCCGAGTGAAGAGCTATTGAAGATCTGAAAAGTGAAATAGTTATACAATATACTCTTCTTCTTACTTTTACAGATCATGGTGGTGTTTTAGTGATGTTGTGTATAACATGTAACATGAATCATAACCAGCTTCTGACACTTCTAAAACTTCAAAACCGGGTAATACGTCTTGCCCACCGCCTCCTTCACTACACACCAGCATGCTATGTAGAAAAACACACTTCTCTACATATTACAAAAGAGCCACCTACCGAAATTCAACCACAGCCGTATTTCACAAATCCTCTGCTACCCCCAAACAATAGTAAAATATCTATCCCCTAGATAATAATGTACATTTACAATACATTTATCAGACAGTTAATAGATTATGGTTCAATGCGGTCTGCATCCGTGAGTGTGATGGCTTATTTTGTGAAGGTATGCTATTCTGGTTTTAATTTTCTTACTGATTTCCTTGAAATGTGTGTGCGATGTTAGTTTAGGGTTGATAGTTATGCCTAGGAATTTTGCAATTTAGAGAAATAGATGGTGGTATTGTAAAGGCTTAGTTTAGCTAACCTGACACGCTTTAGTCTTTTGTTTAGCCTTCGGAAGAGTATGATTGCATGAGTTTTAGTGGGATTGAGTATTATTCTCCATTTGTTTCACCACTGTATGATTTTGTTGAGGGTTTTGAATTTTCTTTGCCGCTAGTGGGGGGTCCCAGGAGGTTATCCATAATGCTATGTCATCAGTGTATTGTGAGGCGTGCGTGAGGGTCGTGATTGGCTATGGTGGATCGTTAACGAAGAGTGTATACAGCAAAGGGCTTAAGACAGACCCCTGCGGTAAATACCCCTGTCTGTCTTTTATTTATGACATTTATAGGATTTGGACTAATTGCCCAAACAGCTTAATACGTTTTCATCATTTTCTAAACCACATACACGATAATATAAAGTTTACTATCGAATATACTCCGTACCTGATGAGTGCTCAAAATTTGTAGACACCTCTGTGGCTGTAATTGACGGTAAGACAGTTAGTGATGTATATATACAAAAGTCACTATTTTTACACTACTACTCTCACCACCCCTTAACCATTAAGAGACCTGAGAGTTGCATTGAATGTTTTCATGTTACAATGATGATTTAGGCTGATAGAAATGCAGTTGTAGAACATTTTATTAAATGGTCCAGATTTCTTTAACCCGATCACCTTCTTAGAATTAAAATAGAAAAAAAAAATGCCACGGTTTCCTGAACAGAAAGTACAAGTTGCCGGTTCTCAGTAAACCAAACGTGATAGTCCCTTCAGCTGTGGGGGCGTTATAATGTGACGATCAATCCCACTATTTGTTGGTAAAAGAGTAGCCCAAGAGTTGGTGGTGGGTGGTGATGCTAGCTGCCTTCCCTTTTGTCTTACACTGCTAAATTAGGGACGGCAAGCGCAAATAGCCCTCGTGTAGCTTTG
>NW_013754613.1:0-1721 GCF_000517525.1 Limulus polyphemus | reverse complement strand
GCTGAAAGGGCGAGCATGTTTGGTGGAACGTGGATTCGAACCCGCGACCCACAGATTGCGAGTCGAGCGCCCTAACCACCTGGCCAGGCTGGGTCACGTGGCCGATTGAAATGGGTCTTGATATCTGGAATTAAAGTTATTAAATGACAAGCTCATTTGTGCTGTGAATGCATTAACCACCACCACCACTCAAAAATTATATATTGTATTCAAATCATGTATAAAGATGTCAGTTTAAATGCTTTATTGTGGTTAAAAATAATTGAAACGTTTTAGTAAACGCTTCATTAACTGAAAATTCCGGCCTAATTTTAACATGTATGCCCTACTCGCTCACAGTTTTGCAAAATAAATCTACGTATTGTAGTTATTTCTGTTGTTAGGTGGATTTTTTGGATTTGTTCGGTAAAAAAAAAGAATGTAACGTGAAGTCCACTCAGTGATAACATGCGTGTTTTTATTTCTTCAACTGCAATTTATACAACTTCCACGTTCTTGACTAACTGGCTGACATCAATGGCCAAATTGATTGAATCATGCACTAATTATTCATTAACACTTGCTCAATCTATCCTAATTTTCTCCTTATATCTGGCTCAAACAGTTCTAAAACTCTAGAAAAATTGCATATTTAGACTACGTGCTCATCACGTAACGTCACATCTCCCTCTGGCCAAACAACAACATAAAAATTAAAACATAGCCTTCAACAGTATGTATATTTAGAATATTTACGTTTATCTGAACAAATGTTATTAGTAAGTAGACCTCTTGGAATCTAAAGCCAATCAAGAACAGAACAAACATTTGTTGTTGTTTTTTTTTCTTAGGACAACAAAGGCCTCCCGTAACTCATCGTTAGCGTCACAGCAACTAAATCTTTGGATATTGCTTCTCTTTATCATAGCTTACAAATAATTTGCCCATCAAAGACGTCACTCGACGTTTCACCATGACCAAAGTTTATCAGTTTAAACTTTAAGGTACTTTAGTTTCATACAAAAAAACTATATATTTCTTTACTCAGTTTTATATAAATCGCGCAGAACTGATCGCAAAGCTATTGGAACAATAACGGTACTTAAGTACGTATAACGTATGTTTTGTTTAGTGCAGTTAATAAAGTCCAGTTCAGAAATATTCACACAAGTGAAGTCATAAGTATAAGCTAAAATGTTACTGATTCATACGAATTTCTTCATTTTTGCCCCTGGGCAGGACATGACCTGGCAGTTACCGTTTCGGGTTTCGAATCAGAAATTTCCAGGCCCCTATCCACGATGTTATTGAAGAGACTGAGAAATAGGCACGTTATGAAGGTGACAGTCAGTTCCGTTATTTGGTTAACAGTATCCACAAAGGTAATGGCTGCTGACTGTTTGACCGGCCCCTGGTCAGTGCATCTAAATTGGAGAATACTATACCTGAATCTTGGGTCACTGACCTTGTCGTTTAGCCTATGTGTCGCATAAAGTGATATTCAGCTTTTAGGTTAAAGCAACAAAAACTAGTTATTAACAAACAAAGGAGAATTGGTTTCTTTGATCAGGGATTCCCACAGTTGCGACTATCCTTGTTAGCAAATACCAATTAAATTTATTAATTAAAATTTACGTGTTTGGTGTGGTTTATTGTATAAACAACATACAGACTGACACAAAGGACCACAATTACGTCACTGGAGTAACTCGCAGTAGTGCGAGTTTAGAAAAAAATATATC
>NW_013754612.1:0-3008 GCF_000517525.1 Limulus polyphemus | reverse complement strand
CCTTATTTGATGCATAATTAGAAAGAACACTTGTCAGTTGTTGTTACCGGTACTATTCCCTCTAAAATTGTAACTTTAACAGATTTCCCTTCTGATACACTTGCACTTGTAATTTTTCTTGTAATTATTATGAGCACTATGATAACTGTTATAGGTTTGTTAAATGTTGTTAATATTTATATATTGGGTGTTAGATAATTAAATGATTTAGTACTAGATTGAAATTGTTGAAATTTCGCGGTTCACTTCATAATTCCATGAGTATTTTCAGCGATGAAATATATGAAAGTTTCCAAGGTTACTCGTATAATTCTATCGCCAAACCCCATAACTTTATAATCAATCGTATTATCTAATTTTTATATGATGTCATACAATAATGCTAGATTGAGGTGTTGTGTTATTGTTCGTACGTGTTCGTACAAGAAATACTGTCACATAAAAGTAGAACATATTTATTAAAAAAGTGTATATATTTCCCACCAGATGGAGCATACTTATAGAGCAGATTTTCTGTGGCGTGCAAAACTCCGAGTGGAACAAGATGAGGTAGAAACAATGGGCAGTATTAACAAATTATTGTTAGAAAATATGCTACCTGCTCACGTGGCGAAACATTTTTTGCCACACAGCAAACAGTCAGAGGTAAGGCTGTCTTTGAAACTAAAGTGGTATAGTACCACCTATACAAGACATTACTATACCTATACAAGACAATATTACATCTATACAAGACATTACTACACCTATACAAGACTACTACACTTATACAAGACTACTAAACCTATACAATACTCTATTATACCTATAAAATACTCTACTATACCTATATAAAACACTACCGAATCTATACAAGACACTACTATACCCGTACAAGACATTACTATACCTATACAAGACATTACTACACCTATACAAGACACTACCAGACCTATAGAAGACGCTATTGTATTTATACAAGACAGTAAAAATGATTCAGTAAACTTTTGATATTAAGAAAATAATTCCTTTTGTAGAAACTGAATAAACTTATTCGGTAAACTTGGGACACTACCATATCTATACAAGAAAATAGAACTGATACAGTAAGGTCGGAACCTTCGTGATGGAGATTCTAATATATATATACACTACTATACCTATACAAGACACTACTGCACTTAACAAGACTACTACACGTATTCAATACTCTACTATACCCATACACTACACTACCAGGTCTATACAAGACACTACTAGACCTATACAAGACACTACTACATCTATACAAGACACTACTATACCTATACAAGACACTACTATATCTATACATTACACTACTATACCTATACAAGACACTACTATACCTATACAAGACACTACTAGAACTATACAAGACACTACTAGACCTATACAAGACACTACTACTCCTATACAAGATTACTACACTTATACAAGACTACTACACTCCTATACAAGATTACTAACCTATACAAGACTACTAGTTGTATAGGTGTAGTAGTATTGTATAAGTGTAGTAGTATCTTGTATAGGAGTAGTAGTGTCTTGTATAGGTATAGTAGTGTCTTGTATAGGTATAGTAGTGTATTGTATAGATATAGTAGTGTCTTGTATAGGTATAGTAGTAGTGTCTTTTATAGGTATAGTAGTGTCTTGTATATGTATAATAGTGTATTGTATAGGTGTAGTAGTGTATTGTATAGGTGTAGTAGTGTATTGTATAGGTATTGTAGTGTCTTGTATTGGTGTAGTAGTGTATTGTATAGGTATTGTAGTGTCTTGTATTGGTATAGTAGTGTAGGTGTAGTACTCTATAATAAACCGTGTTTTATTCTGTTTTTACATCAGGAATTCTATCATCGACGGTGTTTATTCTATATTTACAGCAGAAACTCTGTTCTTAATATTTAATTTTTATTGTGTTTTAGTTAGTTACAGTAGAGTCGATATCTTGAACATCCTAAATCTACTGAATAAGTTTATTCTATTTTTACAGCAGAAACCCTATCACGAACGGTGTTTATTCTATTTTTACAACAGGAACTCTGTTCTTAATATTTAATTTTTATTGTGTTTTATTTAGTTACAGTAGAGTCGATATCTTGAACATCCTAAATTTATTGAATAAGTTTATTCTATTTCTACAGCAGAAACCCTATCATGAACGGTGTTTATTCTGTTTTTACAGCAGGAATTGTATCACGAACGGTGTTTATTCTATTTTATTTTTTAAGGGAGGAACTCTGTCATGAACTTTATTTATTATATCAAGACACACGGTAGTGTGTCGTGCAGCCAAAACAACATGCTGCAGGACACACTGTGTGTTATTAATAGGAGTGATATTTAAACGATTTTCCACCTTCTTTATCTCCAGACTATCACATATTTTCAGTGAATATGCTATAGTGGACTTTTATTTCACATTCCAAATTTCAAGGCAATCCATTAAGAAATACTTGAGATATAACATCTCTAATTTTGATTGAGTTTTATTCTTTTATTTTTTTTTCTTCGCACCAAAAGTACGGAACTATATTTGATAGAAAATATGCTTAACTTTTATGGATTTTTTTCAAATGTGGTACACTGATAGATATTTTCAACCTACAATTAGGTGTCTTATTTGGTGTAAATATAAATCACATGTGCAAAGTTATTCAACAAAAACAGCTCAAATTTGACGAAACCTTTTGCGTACCCCTACTTAAAAAGTCACGTTAGCTATCAGTCTAACATTTTTACTACAGCCTCACTTAAGAGTAAAAGTGGACTGTTTCTAGTTCTTTGTCATTCGGATTAAAGACGGATGATTTAGAGCACAAAATTATAAGGTGAACGGACGTGCAGATACATATGTATTGGTTAGGCCAAGCAAACTAGGTTAGCAGTTTCTAGCTCAAGTTTTCAAAAGAATCATAAGGGTTCACGGTCATTATTGATTATTCGTTGCCAACTTTTCAGCACAAATTTACTAAATTTTATGAAATTATCCTAATTAAAAAGCG
>NW_013754611.1:0-3190 GCF_000517525.1 Limulus polyphemus | reverse complement strand
CTGGTTCACAATCCGGTCAGGTGATGGTATTGGTATAACATTGACCCACAATCCGGTCAGGTGATGGTATTGGTATAACACTGGTTCACAATCCGGTTAGGTGAGGGTATTGGTATAACATTGGCTCACAATCCGGTCAGGTGATGGTATTGGTATAACATTGACCCACAATCCGGTCAGGTGATGGTATTGGTATAACATTGACCCACAATCCGGTCAGGTGATGGTATTGGTATAACATTGACCCACAATCCGGTCAGGTGACGGTATTGGTATAACATTGGCCCACAATCCGGTCAGGTGAGGGTATTGGTATAACATTGACCCACAGTCCGGTCAGGTGATGTTATTAGTATAACATTGACCCACAATCCAGTCAGGTGGGGTATTGGTATAACATTGACCCACAATCCGGTCAGGTGATGGTATTGGTATAACAATCACCTAACCGGATTGTAGGTCAATGTTATACCATACCTTCACCACACTGGACGGTGGACCAGTGTTATACTAATACCATCATCTGACCGGATTGTGGGCCAATGTTATACTATACCCTCACCACACTGGACGGTGGACCAGTGTTATACCAATACCTCACCTGACCGGATTGTGGGCCAGTGTTATACCAATACTATCACCTGACCGGATTGTGAACCAGTGTTATACCAATACCATCACCTGACCGGATTGTGGACCAGTGTTATACCAATACCATCACCTGACCGGATTGTGGACCAGTGTTATACCAATACCATCACCTGACCGGATTGTGACCAGGGTATTGGTATAACATTGACCCACAATCCGGTCAGGTGATGGTATTGGTATAACACTGGCCCACAAGTCCGGTCAGGTGAGGGTATTGGTATAACACTAATACCCACATTCCGGTTAGGTGAGGGTATTAGTATAACACTGGTCCACCATCCGGTTAGGTGAGGGTATTAGTATAACACTGGTCCACCATCCGGTTAGGTGACGGTATTAGTATAACACTAAATGTACTTGATATAACACAATGAGAACAAAACATAATTGAAGGTGTTGTTTTATATAAGTTGCAGCCTACTGAACGTTTATTGCGATTGGTTAACTGGATCGAAGGTGTACACGTACAGTCAGTCTTCTCTCGTTGACTCCTTAAACAAACTTACAAAATGACAGTTACCCCCTTAGCCTTGAACCAGTAGTGTTGATGTCGTTACTACAAAGTACAGTTCACTAGTTGGTAATTGATCATTTTAATGTCCAGGTAGTTTCTGTTTGATTGGAGAGACAAACATACCATTGATATAGCCTGAAGCCGTAACTAGCAAACAGTGAAGCTGTAGCTGGAACACAATGAAGCTTTAACTAGCAAACGGTGAAGCTTTAACTAGTTAACAGTGAGGCTGTAGCTGGAACACAGTGAAGCTTTAACTAGCAAACAGTGAAGCTGTAGCTGGAACACAATGAAGCTTTAACTAGCAAACAGTGAAGCTGTAGCTGGAACACAGTGAAGCTTTAACTAGCAAACAGTGAAGCTGTAGCTGGAACACAATGAAGCTTTAACTAGCAAACAGTGAAGCTTTAACTAGTAAACAGTGAAGCTGTAGCTGGAACACAATGAAGCTTTAACTAGCAAACAGTGAAGCTTTAACTAGTTAACAGTGAGGCTGTAGCTGGAACACAATGAAGCTTTAACTAGCAAACGGTGAAGCTTTAACTAGTTAACAGTGAAGCTGTAGCTGGAACACAATGAAGCTTTAACTAGCAAACGGTGAAGCTTTAACTAGTTAACAGTGAGGCTGTAGCTGGAACACAATGAAGCTTTAACTAGCAAACAGTGAAGCTGTAGCTGGAACACAGTGAAGCTGTAGCTGGAACACAATGAAGCTTTAACTAGCAAATAGTGAAGCTGTAGCTGGAACACAGTGAAGCTTTAACTAGCAAACAGTGAAGCTGTAGCTGGAACACAGTGAAGCTTTAACTAGCAAACAGTGAAGCTTTAACTAGTTAACAGTAAAGCTGTAGCTGGAACACAGTGAGGCTGTAGCTGGAACACAATGAAGCTTTAACTGGCAAACAGTAAAGCTTTAACTAGTAAACAGTAAAGCTGTAGCTGGAACACAATGAAGCTTTAACTAGTTAACAGTGAGGCTGTAGTTAGAACACAGTGAAGTCATAATTATTACGCAATGAAGTCATAACTATAAAAAAATGAAGTCATAACTACTCTACAGTGAAGCCGTAACTAGTACAAAGTGAAGTCATAACTATTACACAGTGGAGCTTTAACTAGCTAAAAGTGAAGCCGTAACTGGGCAATAGTGATATTGTAACTAGTACACAGTAAAACACCTGTTTAATTGTTTACAACTGTTGAAACATTAATAGTCTGTTTTGCATGATTAGAGAGTATAATAGGTGTCAGAAGTGGATCTACAAAGTAGTGTTAGAAGTGGATCTACAAAGTACTGTCAGAAGTGGATCTACGACAAACTATAACACATTAAAGACAGAGAAGAACGTATGTTATCGCTGGAGTAACACTTTACGATGGCTTCCTGTATTTTTCACCTCAGAACAAATACTAGAAGCCAATCAACTTTTAATTTTACGTTCACTTATTCCATCAGCAGTAGCTTTAGAAATAATCTTTGTAAGATGACTTGGGTCATTACTTTTTTGACCGATAGTTTTATTACCAAAAACGTCACAAGATAATTTCAGTGTTTATCGCTTCGACTATAAAAATGAAGTGTTTGTGTTTTCCCCATATGGACGAACGAGGAGTTTGACGTGAGATAGGTGAAGTGGGTAAACTTTTTTAAACCAACTCTCAGTGTTAAAAGTAACTACAGTGACTAGTGTCAGAAGTGGATCTACAAAGTGTGTCAGAAGACGATCTACAAAGTAGTATCAGAAGTGGATCTACAAGGGGTATCAGAAGTGGATCTAAAAGGTAGTGTCAGAAGTGGATAATGTAGTGTCAGAAGTGGATCTACAAAATGGTGTCAGAAGTGGATATACAAAGTGGTAAGATAAGTGAATCTACAAAGTAGTGTCAGAAGAGGATCTACAAAGTAAAGTGGATCTACAAAGTACTGTCAGAAGTGGCTAACACTACTTTGTAGATCCACTTCTGACACTACTTTGTAGATCGTCTTCTGACACTACTTTGTAGATCCACTTCTGACACTACTTT
>NW_013754610.1:0-1076 GCF_000517525.1 Limulus polyphemus | reverse complement strand
TAGTACATTATTTTGAAGTCCCCAAAAATTGTATCGTCCATAAAATGCAAATTTTATCTATTTTTACTTATTTTCATAATCACATACTCTTCTTATGTTTTCAAGTAATATACAAGACCCAAAAATAATATTTGTAAATAAACCTAAACAATAAATGAGTATTTTTATTTTTAACTAGGATTTCATGCTTATATATGCACATAAAAACATTTTAATTTTGTTTCATAAATGTATATTTATTTCAAGTTTATGTTTCATGGCAGCCATACTTTTGTTTACTGTGCCGAATAAATTGTGAGGTCAGCAGCGTGAACTTTGTACATTTGCCGTAAACTATCATGCCTGTTGGTGGTCACTCTCATTCAGCCCAGCGCAAGCGCATTTTAACATTACTGTAGACATGATTGTAAAAAATATTTTCGGTACTTCAATATCATTTCTTTGAACTTTCAAACAAGTTTATTTCAACATATGTCCGTGTATGTTATTTCACTATACAGACAAAACTAATTGCCACTACTAGCAAATGTATGCAATAGTTTACAGTACAGGTGGTTTGAATAACAACGCCTGACCCTAGTTACTTGATATATCCTGTTAGAAGAGATTACCAAATGATACAGACACCACAAATTACAAAGAAAATTACTTTACAGCACTTAAAAGATTAGTCCTGGTCACATTCCTCTCATTATAGGCAAGATTTATGTTGGAATTCGAAACTTAAACTCTTCAGTGTATTGAGACCCCAACTGTGAGAATGTCATAGCTTCCCTGTATTATTGAGACGAATGTATTTAGTCTGTTTCACAACCAACATATGGGTTTTATTGTTGTGAATTGTACACTGAGTTTAAAACCATTTACAAAATATCAGAATAAACTTTATATATATATATCAGGCAGACCGTTTTAATTCTAAAGCAATAACAACAGAAGTGTGAGTCTTACTACAAAGTAAAGATTGTAAGAAGGAAAAATATAAAATTCTTATGTGGTACTGGCACTAGTAGTATTACGTACAAATCACACAAGTTTATCATTCTAAATACTGAATCATATTATTATTATGAACT
>NW_013754609.1:0-1076 GCF_000517525.1 Limulus polyphemus | reverse complement strand
ACAATTTATAACGATGATGCTAAATTAGGCCTAGAAAGCTTCATCTGCGTTCTGTTTATGAAAATGCTACAAATAGGTGTTATTATTACAGACTGAAAATGTTAAATAATTTTTATTCAATAGCAAGAAGGTTTCCATATTTCTTCATGGAATCAACACTAATTTTTTTTTATTCTTTTTGGCATGCACCACTTTTGGCTTACCTCGCCGACCACATTTTATCCGGAAAGTCACGTCTGAGAGACGATCCACTATGTCGTATGGGCCTTCCCATGGAGAAGAGAACTTAGGAGACTTCCCTTTGGTTTTCCTGGGATTATACAACAACACCTTGTCTCCTGGTACAAAGCTGACTTCAGTAGATCTCTTTTCATAAAATAGCTTCATCGAATCAGCAGACGTTTTCAAGTTTGAACGCACTTGATGGTGAATATCATCCAAACTTTCCGATAATACTTTCGCAAACTCCGACACATTTTCAGTCAACTCTTCATAAGGTGGGCGTCCTGTTAACAGATCCACTGGCAACCGAAGTTCCCGACCAAACATCAACTTTGCTGGAGTGTATCCAGTGGCTTCATGCTCTGCTGTCCTATAGGCCATCAACAGTGGAGGGAGTGAGACATCCCAGTCATCTTGGCGGCTATTACAAAACTTTGCCAATTCCTGTGCCAGTGTCCAGTTGTACTTTTCTACCATCCCATAAGACTGTGGGTGAAGTGGCGTTGTCCTGGTCTTTTGTATGCCAAACAACTTACAGCATTCATGGAACACAGCTCATTCAAAGTTACGACCTTGATCAGAATGCAGTTTGTATGGCATACCAAACTTGAAGAGGAAATCACTAATAGCTGAAGCTACAGTCGTAGCTTCCTGATTTAGTATTGCATATGCCTCAGGCCACTTGGTGAAATAATCCATCACCACACAAAATTACCCGTTTCCAGCACGAGTTCGGAGCAAAGGACCAGCAATATCAATGGTCCCTCTTTCCATTGGAGCACATCCCTTATGCTTGGGTCTCCTTTTCGCACAAAATGTACTGCAGGTCCTGCACAATTCCACCACATCTTGCC
>NW_013754608.1:0-3078 GCF_000517525.1 Limulus polyphemus | reverse complement strand
AACCGTCAATTTACTAGTGGAATATTTCTCTTATTTAATATTTTACTATCCCCTACTATATATATATATATGTATATATATATTCTCTTTCTTTCTGAGATCCGGTCGTGGCCTTAGTCTTTAACGTTCTCGAGCTGTGAATCCGCACGAAATCGAATCCAGTTCGTCAGCTCCTAAATCCAGAGATCTACTACAGAGCGAATCCATCCGTTGAAAACAAAAAATCAAAATTTTATGTTCGTCAGTATAACTTTTTTAACAGAATCTACACATCCAGCTTGAGCTATAGTTGTTCAAGACATGTTACTTTGGTAGACATTATTTTTGCTCTGTTCGCTTCACTTAATGGTTTATTTCCTTCAGATATTTCGTCTGTTTTTACTTTGTTCCGGAATGCAGTCCATAAAAATAGATGTAGATTTGTTGTTCAATGTCAGTACTTTAGCTAAACTGTCTTAATCTTGTAATTACAATAATCCAAGAAACGCGATCCACAACAACTTTAAAGTTTCATCTTTAAATTAGGGTTGTTTCCTAAAGCGTGTATAAGGACATTCAGCGTTCGATCACTCATCTGGCACAAGAGAACGTAAACGTAAATACGTCTAATATAGACTCGCTATTCTAAAGTAGAATATAAGAGATAGATCAAAGAAACGATGACTATAGATGGTACTGTAGAGTTTCAGAGATAGATCAAAGCAACGCTGACTATATATGGTACTGTAGAATGTCAGAAATAGATCAAAGCAACGCTGACTATAGATGGTACTGCAGAGTGTCAGAAATAGATCAAAGCAACGCTGACTATAGATGGTACTGTATAGTGTCAGAAATAGATCAAAGCAACGCTGACTATAGATGGTACTCTAAAGTGTAAGAGGTACTTCAAAGAAAGGATGATTATAAATGGTACTGTAGAGTGTCAGAGATAGATAAAAGAAACGCTGACTACAGATGGTACTATAAAGTGTAAGAGGCAGATCAAAGCAACGCTGACTATAAATGGTACTGTAAAGTATAAGAGATATATCAAAGAAACGCTAACTATAGATGATACTGACTGTAGTTAAAGTACATTACTACTGGTACACACTTTTCAAGGTTAACATATTTTCTATCTCATTCGAATATTTTTTGTTTGAATTTTTAAATAAGATATTACGTGCCTAAGATAGACATTATAATAAGGCATATAATGATTTTAATAAGAATACACGCAAACATGTACACAATCTTGACTTTCAAGATAAAAATCTAAGCATAAAAAATATAATTTCTGTTTAACAATGTTAAAAACTGACAAACATTTATCTTGTAAAATAAGCCATTTTAAAACAATATACATAAACATCGCCCTTGTGGAATAATACATCAATAAGTAACTTATGGTGTTTTTGCCAGCATAACACTTGCCACATTAAACTTCGATTATGACGTTATTTTTTTAGTAAGTTTAATATTCAGTAGTCTAAGATTGGTACGCATACAAGAAGGAAGTCGTAATTCTTGGTGTAAGGGTTAGCGGTGTCATGAATCTTGGTATGTTTGAAGAGAGGCTTGTAAGATGTCTATGTGATTCGCTTACTTTCCGTGACTATCTTTGCCATACAGTGGTATTACTTATCATTTTCATTCATAAGACTGTTGTTTTGATTTTTCTTTTTATAATTCTATTAGGTGATCCAATGTGATAATAAGGGTTAGGATAAAATATAAGAGAAATAGATTGACAACAGTTCAACACGCGTTTGTTTGTTTAATTTTTCCTTAGCGGAAACTGGAAACTAATAACTGTTGTCAATCTATTTCTCTTATATTTTATCCTAACCCTTATCAACATGCGTTTGTTTTTTAATTTTTCCTTAGCGGAAATTAATAATAAATGTCAAAATAAAATAACCAATAATCCTTAGCGCAAACTAGTAATAAATGTCAAAATAAAAATAACCAATAATCCAAAATGTATTATTGGAAGCAAATCTGATCCACGAAGTCAACTTTGTTTTATAATAACCTAGGGATATCTAACTGTATTACACACCTGCTGACGAAACATTTTGTGCGTGTGTGTGTGCGATTGATCGTCACACTATAACGTCCCTACGTCTAAAAAGGCTAGGATGTTTAGTGACTAGGATCGTGATCCGCAGATTGCAAGTCGAGCAACCTAACCACCAAGCCATGTCAGGTCTGCGTGGTATATTTACAGACATGATGCATACGATTAATTTCATCACTAATGTACGTTTCCTTTTATGATTTATTTGTTTGTTTGTTGTTAAGCACAAGGTTACACTAAGGGCAATATCAGCTGTGACCACTGCAAGTATCGGAATCTGATTTTTGACGTTATAAGCCCTCAGAGTTATCGCTGAACCACTGGAGGCGGCTTTAAAGGTTGTTGGTGGTAGTATTTTAGGGTAAAACTACACAATGGACTTTCCAACGCGAAGAATCGAACCCCGGATTTTTAATATTATAAATCTAGAAACTTATTATCGTTGATCCACCGGTGTAATGCTCCCATAGATGTGTAGTACGTGTATTGTTATTTATGTACGGCTCAGCGTATTTAGCGATATATCACGGCTCGAGCCTTCGACATTTTGATACACGCCCGGCCTTAAGTATATATGAAATAATAAGTTAAAAATATCCATTCAGAGAATCGTTCAAAAAGGACCTTCATCACCAGATATAAAAACAAATATTAAATTTATCAACAATCTTTTGAACATCACATGAGTAAGTAGTCATTCAAACATTTGAAAATAATTATCGGCGTTTCAAACTGAAGACTTGAAGCAAAAATAACATATACCGTATATTAAGCGGATATTCCTTGTTCTATTCATGTATTTTATGTTAATCAAAATTGAAATTAATGAAATGTTGGCCTAGACTTGATATTCCGACTGTTTTTATTTATAAAATTTAATCTCCAAATACATTTCAATTACTGGACCTGGCATGGCCATGTCGATTGGGTACTCGACTCGCAATCTGCGGGTCGCGGGTTTGAATCCCTTTTCCACTAAACATACTTGCCCTTTCAGCCGTGAAGGCGTTATAATA
>NW_013754607.1:0-2318 GCF_000517525.1 Limulus polyphemus | reverse complement strand
ATAAATACACAGGGTGTTGTGGACAACTATGTAGAAATATAGAGGAAGTTAAGGACAACTATGTAGAAATATAGAGGGTGTAATGGACAACTATGTAATAAATATACAAGATATTATGAACAACCTATGTAGAAATATAGAGGGAGTTATGGACAACTATGTAATAAATACACAGGATGTTATGGACAACTATAAAGAAATATAGAATGTGTTATGGACAACTATGTAAGAAATATACAGGATGCTAAGGACAACTATATGGAAATATAGAGGGTACTTTTGATAATAATATAATAGATACACGTGGTGTTATGAGCAACTGAGTAATGAATACATAATTTGTTATAAGAACAACTATGTAATAATTTACACCGGGTGTTATGGACAACTATGTAGAAATATAAAGGGTGTTATGGACAACTATGTAATAAATATACAAGATGTTATGAACAACTATGTAGAAATATAGAGGGTACTTTTGATAATAATGTAATAGATATACGTGGTGTTATGAACAACTGTGTAATAAATTCATAAGGTGTTATAAGAACAACTTCGAATAAATACACCGGGTGTTATGGACAACTATGTAGAAATAAACAGTATGTAATGGACAACTATGTAATAAATACACAGAATGTTATGGACAACTATGTAATAAATACACAGGATGTTATGGACAACTATGTAGAAATCTAGAGGTTGTTATGGACGTCTATGTAATAACTACACAGAATGTTATGTACAACTATGTAGAAATATAGATGTTGTTATGACCAACTATGTAGAAATATATAGGGTGTTATGACGACTATGTAATAAATAAACAGGTTTTTATGGACAACTATGTAGAAATATAGAGGGTATTTTTGATAATAATGAAATAGATACACGTGGTGATATGAACAGCTGTGCAGTAAATACATAAGTTGTTATGAGAACAACTATGTAGAAATATAGCGGGTGTTATGCACAACTATGTATTAAATATACAAGATGTTATGGACCACTATGTAGAAATATAGAGGGTGTTATGGACAACTATGTACAAATATAAAGGGTGTTATGGACAACTATGTAGAAATATAGATGGTGTTAAGGAAAACTATGTAATAAATACACAGGGTGTTATGAACAACTATGTAGAAATATAGAGGGTGTTATGGACGACTATGTAGAAATATAAAATGTGTTATGGACAACTATGTAATAAATATACAGGATGCTATGGACAACTATATGGAAATATAGAGGGTGTTATGGACGACTATGTAGAAATATAGAGTGTTTTATGGACAACTATGTAATAAATATAAAGGATGTTATGGACAAATATGTAACAAATACACAGAATGTTATGGATAACTATGTAATAAATACACAGTATGTTATGGACAACTATGTAGAAATATGGAGGGTGTTATGGATGACTATGTAATAAATACACAGGATGTTATGGACAACTATGTAGAAATAAAGAGGGTGTTATGGACAAATATGTAATAAATATAAAGGATGTTATGGACAACTATGTAATAAATACACAGGGTGTTATGAACAACTATGTAGGAATATAGAGAGTGTTATGATCGATTATGTAGAAATATAGAATGTGTTATGAACAACTATGTAATAAATATACAAGATGTTATGGACATCTATGTAGAAATATAAAGGATGTTATGGACAACTATGTAGAAATATAGGGGGTGTTATGTACGATTATGTAGAAATATAGAATGTGTTATGGACAACTATATAATAAATATACAGGATGCTATGGACAACCATCTAGAAATATAGAGGGTGTTATGGACAACTATGTAATAAATACACCAGGTGTTATGGACAACTATGTAGAAATATAGAGGGTGTTATGGACAACTATGTAATAAATATACAAGATGTTATGAACAACTAAGTAGAAATATAGAGGGAGTTATAGACAACTATGTAATAAATACACATGATGTTATGGACAACTATGTAGAAATATAGAGGGTACTTTTGATAATAATGTAATAGATACACGTGGTGTTATGAACAACTATGTAATAAATATACAAGATGTTATGAACAACTAAGTAGAAATATAGAGGGAGTTATAGACAACTATGTAATAAATACACATGATGTTATGGACAACTATGTAGAAATATAGAGGGTACTTTTGATAATAATGTAATAGATACACGTGGTGTTATGAACAACTGTGTAATAAATTCAAAAGATGTTATAAGAACAACTATGTAATAAATATACAGGATGTTATGGACAACTATGTAGAAATATAGAAGGAGTTATGGACAACTATGTAA
>NW_013754606.1:0-1493 GCF_000517525.1 Limulus polyphemus | reverse complement strand
GAAATATCACTTCTACACGTACATCTTTCGACGTGATCTACGTCATCCTCAGGAGTAACTTACAAGACTATTTTATACTTCCCCCTTGTAGCATTACTTCATTGTTATTTGCATATTTCCTTAGTGTAATTGAAAAAATAATAATATATCTCGCCATATAACAATGTATTGACTTGCTGGTCCCTCAACTCTATTTAATACTTGATTTTGTTTTTTATATTTCATTATTTCTATTGTTTCTATAATATTTAATGATATAAAACTTTGACAGTATAAACGATACACCAGTGTTTACTTACACACACATATATTGTTGATTCTTACTCTCGAGAAGTTTCTACAATTTTAGTTATAGGCGGGAATTTTGCAATACAGATTTAACAGTATAAGTTATGCACATTTCTACATATAAGTTTAACTTACACAAACATCGATATTAAAATAGATATATAATAGTTAATCCATCATACAGAGAAATACTATAATATATTCGAAGGACACAATAAAATATCTATGATGTGTCAACAACGAGTATCGAAACTTGATTTTTACAATTATAAGCACTCAGACTTCCCGCTGGGCAACTGGCGCCCGAAACCTACTGTTATGAGTGGAATAAAATGTGGTTTCTACATTGAATAACACTCGAATATCCAAGGCTACCTGTTATGTAATAATAGTATTATTATTGTTGCGTCATCGAGTCACATGACTACTGTGACGCAACGTTTCTAGAACTATCATGTACTTTGGCGAATGTTCTAGTTCTTACTAGATATAGGGTAGGCTGGTATATAAAAGAGGGGAATGTAATGTGTGTGTAGACATTGAGTAATTGAACTGCAGTCAGAGAGCACGAGAGACGTTACAGCGTTTGTTTAGCTCGATTGTTGAAGTTGAGTGTATCGGTAAAGTTATATTTGGAAAGAATAAACTAATTTTATTAAGAAAGGAGTTGTGTCGCTTAAGTTTCGTCGGAACGAAGTTACGGAAAGTTAATTAACAAACGGAGACGTAACATTATCATCTACTATAGGCCAAGCGTCCTAGGCCTACGTGTGAGCGCAAATCTGTGCTAAAAAGCGTTCACCCGCTGGCTAATAATTCCTACAGATTGTTAATCTATTATTATTATACCTAAGGTTAGATCATCTATATTGTTGCGTCATCGAGATCACGTGACAATTCTCACTCTCTCTTGTTTCTAGAACTATCCCGTATCTTGGCGAATGCTCTAGTATTGACTAGATAGAGGGTAGGCTGGTATATAAAAGAAGGTAATGTAATGCGTGTGGGTAGATAGATAGTGAGTAATTGAACTGCAGTCACAGGGTATCGTTGAAGTTAACGTTCGTTGCTATAGCGTTTGTTTAGCGCGATTGTTGAGTGTATCGGTTAAGTTTTATACGGAAAGAATAAACCAGTTTTATTAAGTAAAGACTTGTGTCGCTTAAATTTCGTCGGTACGAAGTTACGGAAAATTAATTAACAAA
>NW_013754605.1:0-1078 GCF_000517525.1 Limulus polyphemus | reverse complement strand
TTCATTGTGTTATTTCTGTGGCAGTCACTCGACTGTTTTTTTTTTTTTTGAACGAGTGTTTGACTTAAGCTAAACAAAATTCATTTGTACAAAGATTGTAGAACTTATTTCAACTTTGAAATGTCGATAAACGTTCTATTTTGATTAGCAATAATCAAAACGTGTTATTTACATTCTCAATATCAATAACTTCTCAATATTTAAACTGTTTTCTTCAGTCTGTTTGAAGTTAAGCACAAAGCTACACAATGAACTATCTGTGCTCTGCCCGCCATGGGTATCGAAACCCGGTTTCTAGCGTTGTAAGTCCGCAGACATACCGCCGTGCCACTGGGGGGGGGGGCTTTTTCTTCATAATTGAATGCTTTACTAAAGCGACCCCTAACGAACACAAACGGAGTTTAACAAAACGAATAGATTAATTCAAAACTTTTTTCAATAAACTGCGCAATAAATATTTCAATTATAAATTGAAAAGGAAATATGTGAAACTAACGATGGTTTACTACAGCAATTGAAGTTTAGTTGTGTTATAACTTCTATTGAATACAATGGTACATACGCTCAAATGTGAAAAGTAAGGGTTAAAACATGTATATAATTTATTATTTTCAAAGTAAATTAATTTTAGCTTTCACCCTTTTCTAAATGTTATTTGAAGCTGGAAAGAGAAATTGTTAACTGGATCTCTTCTCACAGAGAGCCCCCCAGTGGCACAGCGGTATGTCTGCGGACTTACAACGCTAGATTCCGGGTTTCGATACCCGTGGTGGGCGGAGCACAGATAACCCTTTGTGTAGCTTTGTGCTTAATTACAAACAAACTTCTTACAGAGGCTTGTTTTGCATATTTTTATAGAGCAAGACGTCCAGTTTATCAACAGAAAAGGTCACTGTGTGTAAGGGGGGGGGGTCATTTAATAAAATTATGACGTATCATAATATCTGGTTTTTTCAACTAAACTATGACGTAGAAGAAATCAGGAACTTTATTTTTAGCCAACTTTATATTTTTTTTTGGGGGGGGATATGAAACGTGGTGACAATTAACAAAAAAAGACAAGTGTTTTAATATTTCA
>NW_013754604.1:0-1077 GCF_000517525.1 Limulus polyphemus | reverse complement strand
AATTCACAACGATTCACGCAGTTTACTTACGGTCACTACCCCACTTGACTCAATTGTCCATCTCTATATCTTCAATCTCTCTATCTGCAACTTTTTCTTGCCGTCACTTCTTGTCGATCTTATATATACAAAATAGAGGGCGTATGGCAAACACTCGAGCCTTCAGGAACCTTCGAGATACTCATTACAAGTTACCAGCGTCAGTGACTTCCGCTGTCATAACATTGCCCCTTCCTTAGTATTGGTCATCCCGAACAATGACCACTTACATTAAACCAATAGATAATTAACAATAACTTAATTAAATGTACAGAATTTACAAACACAAAATTAAAATTCAACAAAGTCTCTTAATTTTACGGACGTATCTTCTTCTGTACTGGTCTCCGTCTTGTTGGCTTCTGCTTCACGTAAACTTCATCTGCTCCATCAGAAAATGTCCTATTATCAGTAATAGTCACATCAGTGGTAGTAACTTCATCAAGGGCTTCACTGTTTCCCTTCTCAAAACCGAGTAGAGTTTTTTCTTTGACAGTGGCTTCTCCAGGTGACACGTCTTCAGCGGTGTCTTTTGTTCCTTTGTTCCAACTGAAATGTCCAGGACCATGATAACGCCAAAGCCTGTTGGCATGCACCACCTTTGGCTTACCTCGCCGACCACCTTTTATTCGGAAAGTCACGTCTGAGAGACGATATATTATGTCATATGGGCCTTCTCATGGAGGAGACAACTTAGGAGACTTCCCTTTGGTCTTCCTGGGATTATACAACCACACCTTGTCTCCTGGTACAAAGCTGATTTCAGTATATCTCTTATCATAACATAGCTTCATCGAATCAGCAGACGTTTTCAAGTTTGAACACACTTGATGGTGAATATTATCCATCCTTTCTGATAACACTTTCACGAATTCTGACACATTTTCAGGCAACTCTTCAAAAGGTGGGCGTCCTGTTATCAGATCCACTGGCAACCGAAGTTCCCGACCAAACATCAACTTTGCTGGAGTGTATCCAATGGTTTCATGCCTATAGGCCATCAACAATGGAGGGAGTAAAACATCCCAGTTATCTTGG
>NW_013754603.1:0-1077 GCF_000517525.1 Limulus polyphemus | reverse complement strand
GAGCATTGCTGATGCTCTCGGCCTCAGCTTTTCTTGTGCTTCTAGCACTTCTGTTTCTTCCCCTGCCTTCTTGGCCATAAAGTCTCGTGCAGAGCGATCGCCTCTTTCCTTTCGGGCAGATCGTCTCTATGATTATAATTGCCCCTTTAACTGGTGGAACTCAAACTTGCTCTTCATCGGTCTGGTAGTACATCAGTTGGACCTGATGATGTTCATTATGAGATGTTGTGCCATCTTTCTCTTGCCTCTCTTGCTATTCTTCTGGTTATTTTTAACCGAGCATATTTTTCTTGATACTTGGCACCAGGCTATTGTCCTTCCTTTCTCTAAACCTGGGAAGGATTCCAAGATTCCTTCTAATTATTGTCCCATCGCTTTGACTAGTTGTCTTTATAAGGTCCTAGAGAGGATGGTTAATGCTCATCTTGTTTGGTTCCTGGAATCGAACAGGCTCCTCTCGCCCACCCAGTGTGGGTTCTGTTGACAGCGCTTCACCATGGACCATGTGATTCGACTTGAAACGTCGATCAGAGAAGCGGAAGCCTTTCTCAAGAAAGAACACCTTGTTTCTGTATTCTTCGATCTCGAGAAGGCTTATGACACTACCTGGAGGTATGAAATTTTGCAGGACCTCCACTTCTATGGGTTGCGTGGGCATTTACCCATTTTTATTCAAAACTTTTTACTAAACAGGCAACTCCAAGTCCGTGTGGGTTCAACTCTTTCCCATTCTGTTCCACAGGAACTTGGAGTCCCTCAGGGCTGTGTCTTTAGTGTCACACTTTTTAGTGTTAAAATTAATGCTACTAATAATCTTCCTCCGACTGTTGCAAATGGGCTCTATGTCGACAACTTCCACATCTCGTGTCAATCATTGACCATGAGGTTTATTGAGCGGTAGCGTCAATCCATTGTTGACATGGACCACTGCATATGGTTTTAAATTTTCTCTTTCCAAAACCGTTTGCATGCTTTTTTGCCGCAAACGGGGGCTCCACCCCGATCCTGAGCTACGTCTCGGCGATATAGTTATTCGTGTGGTTCCTGAGGCAAAGTTCTTGGTGCTTATTTTTTTAC
>NW_013754602.1:0-1078 GCF_000517525.1 Limulus polyphemus | reverse complement strand
TCATAATAATGTATATACATATATACATGATGCATTAAAACTGAAATGTGACTGTATTTTACAAAATACTAGTCCACTAAAATACAGCCAAGACATGTCATTTTGTAAAGGCCAGTTTTATATTCTTGAATACAGTAACATGAGTGCATGTGCGCCACATCACTGTAACTTTTGTGTTCATTCTAGAATGTAAAAAGCATAATTATATATATTTCCTAATTTTTTATTGAGGTTACGAAATCGGTCATATTGAACCAACCCATACAGTAATGAAAATAACAGATAAGATAAAAAGTTTTTTTAATTTGATAATAATTATCTGGAGGTTATAGAGATTTTGCATGTGAAATTTGAAAATGTTCTGATGCATAAAAGTATTTGTAATCTTAAAATCAAAAATACTTTGCATGTTGGATAATCAACATTATGAGAGACAGAATTTTGAGAAAATAATATAAAAATCTCAATACTTAGGATTTCACCCAGCTTGTAATGAAATGGTTAATTAATGATAAGTGTTTCAAACTACTTTATCATATATAACACTGACTTACTTGAGATTTTTTTAACCCTTTCAAGATTGGTCAGGCGTGAAAGGCCATGTTATCTCTTTTGTTGACTAACATTCAAAATTTTATTGAATTACTATTTCATGAACTTATTTCAATAAGTTTGGTATCAAACTGTAGATTATAATTCAAATTTTAGTACTATATATTAATCAATTTCTGAATTGAAAAGTAAATATTAAAAAAACACAGATAAATATCAAATTTTGTGTGACACGTGGTATGTTGAATGCAGCACTGGTTCAAATTAGATGTTTTTGAAGTCAAAATACTAAGTTTATAGTTTCGAATGAATTAAAAACTCAAATTACCGATATTGACAAAATAAAAAATAAAATAAGAGCCTCTTATCTTTTCAATTTGCTGAGATATTGCTCATGTAATAAATCAAACAGACGCACCCCACCCACCTCTTTCCATTTTTGGAATCACTCCTTTATACACACTTACTTCTATATATGAAATGAATAACCAACTGGAAGCTCAAAATGTTCCCCTATTGGCTTTCT
>NW_013754601.1:0-1076 GCF_000517525.1 Limulus polyphemus | reverse complement strand
GTACTATTATATTTATATAGATAACATACAACAGACAGTACTATTATATTTATATAGATAACATACAACAGACAGTACTATTATATTTATATAGATAACATACAACAGACAGTACTATTATATTTATATAGATACATGTAACGTAAAACGTTATCTATCCAAGTTCAGCTGTACACGAACTTCTGATTTTTACGACATTATATTTCGTTATTTTGTACTTTTGTTTGGTGGAACCGCTGATAACATAAAGTATTCGTAGAGAGGCATCATGAGGGGGAGGAGTTTGAGCCCCGCAGCTTCTACGAATATTTTATGGTAGTTGGTGTAAGTGATTGTTTTCATATAGATATCGATGTGTTTTTTAGAAATACATATTTTTACGTTTATAAAAAATGATTTATGTTTACAGATCTCACGTTCAGAGATGTATGAATGTTCTTCTACCTCAGACAGATTGTCTGAGTCTTCCTTTTTATAACTTTCTGAGTCTCTCTAGTCAGTGTCTGACGTATGATATGTGTTCTATTGACATATATTACATTGGTTATTTATGCGAGATACCGGCTAAACGGCCAGGACAGACACCACTAAGAATCAGGCACAGCCATCTTTAATATGGAAGAGGTGTGTAGAAACACCCAAAGCCTATACTGCTACACTTACCCGATTTGACTGTCACAATTATAACGCACCCACGGCTAAAAATGTCGCAGCTTGAACCTTGGACCTTCTAGTCCATAGCCGGACACGTTAACCATCAGTATATTTTACACTAGGTGCTGTTAAACAAGTAATTGTTTTGTTTCAAAGTTAGAAATTGCTTGTGATAAGAACACGTCAGGTCTGTATTGTAGTTTAAACTTCAATTATAAATTTGAGTTGAAACTAATGAGCATTAACTGAGTTAGGAAAAAAGTAAAGATCGTAGAGCAAGAGATTTGACACTATAACTCTGAGACTACTTTACCTGATTACCACATAAAGTAAGTAGACTTTTACTGGATAACATTCATGTTTTAAAGACCGTAGAGAAAGGAATTTAACACTACAAGTAACTAGTTAAACAAATATTAACA
>NW_013754600.1:0-1195 GCF_000517525.1 Limulus polyphemus | reverse complement strand
TGTACTATCACTGTTAAGCCATACGATTTTACGAAATGGTGTACTGTCAATAAGAAGACAAGATTTATCAATAATGTGTACTGTCAATAATAAGCCACAAGATTTAACGATACTGTTTTACTGTCAATAAGAAGACACAAGATTTAACAATACTGTGTACTATCAAAAGGAAGAAACAAGATTTAACAATACTGTGTACTGTCAATAAAAGACACAAGATTTAACGATACTGTGCACTTTCAATAAGAAGACACAAGATTTAACGATACTGTGTACTGTCAATAAGAAGACACAAGATTTAACGATACTGTGTACGTTCAATAAAAGACACAAGATTTAACGATACTGTGTACTTCCAATAAGAAGACACAAGATTTAACGATACTGTGTACTGTCAATAAGAAGACACAAGATTTAACGATACTGTGTACGCTTAATAAGAAGAGACAAGATCTAATGATACTGTGTACCTTCAATAAGAAGACACAAAATTTAACAATACTGTGTAATATCAAAAATTAGACACAAGATTTAACGATACTGTGTACTGTCAATAAGAAAACACAAGATTTAACGATACTGTGTACTGTCAATACGAAAGCACAATATTTAACAATACTGTGTACTGTCAATAAGAAGGCACAAGATTTAACAATACTGTGTACTGTCAATAAGAAGACACAAGATTTAACAATACTGTGTACTATCAATAAGAAGACACACGATTTAGCAATACTGTGAACTGTCAATAAAAGACAAAAGATTTAACGATACTGTGCACTTTCAATAAGAAGACAAAAGATTTAACGATACTGTGTACTGTCAATAAGAAGACACAAGATTTAACGATACTGTGTACTGTCAATAAGAAGACACAAGATTTAACGATACTGTGTACTGTCAATAAGAAGACACAAGAGTTAACGATACTGTGTACTTTCAATAAGAAGACACAAGATTTAACGATACTGTGTACTGTCAATAACAAGCCATAAGATTTAACGATACTGTGTACTATCACTGACAAGCCACACGATGTAACGATACTGTGTACAATCAATAACAAGCCACAAGATTTAATGATATTGTGTGCTATCACTGACAAGTCACGCGATTTAACGATACTGTGTACTGTCAATAAGAAGACACAAGATTTAACAATACTGTATACCCTCAATAAGAAAATAAAATATTT
>NW_013754599.1:0-1075 GCF_000517525.1 Limulus polyphemus | reverse complement strand
TAAAATTATACTGAAATATAATCAAGTTTTGACTAACCTTTCAGAAAGCAAAAAAGAGAAATCTTGTTTTATGATAGATTTTAACCATAAAATATACAATGATTTATCTTTACTGTACCTTATTCATAAAAGTGTTCAAGAAAATATTTCTTTTAAAATCATTACAATGTACAGTCAGTTTTAAATATAACAAACCTAGTGGACCTCTTATTCTTAATTATAAAAAATTCAATGAAGAATTTAATGCTTTAGAAATAGATAATTTACCTTGTATTTGTAGTAACAATGAATTTAAGGACACTTTTATAATCATATAGTAACAGGTAATTTAGAAGTAGTAGAAGATACTTCTGCATTTATAATATAAGGTCATCAAGAAATTAATGTTGCATTCTGGAACACTTTCATTACCCCCCCTCCCCCCAAAAAAAGATGTAAATCACGTATAATAGCTAAATGTCACCTTAGTGTAGCCAATATAATGTGTACATTTAGTAAGTTTAGTATACTCTAATCTTTATAATAATGGCACACGACGAGACACACATTTGGCATGTAATGCTGTTTGAATACAAGAAGGGAAACAATGCCTCTGTAGCAACAAAGAATATCAAAGAAGTTTATGGAAATATTTTGAACGTTTGTAAGCATCAGTGATGGTTCAGCAAATTTCATTCAGGTGTCTTTAGCCTTAAAAACTGATGGCAGGGGCTGACATGTTGGAATTGATATTGATGCTTGAAGACGCTTGTTGAGTCTAACTCAAGCTAACACACTTGTGAAATGGCCCTGAAATTACATGTCTCTCATGAAACAAAATGTAAACATCTAAGGATTATGGGAAAACTCCATAAAGAAGGTGTTTGGGTGCCTTATGAACCCTCCAATGATAATCATTTCCAATGTGGGAACGTTGCTTCGTCTCTTCTGGCACACAATGCATGTGAACCATTTTTGGACAGAATTGTCACTGGAGATGAAAAATGGACTCAATGCAAATATTAAATGCTAAAGACAATGGCTCAGTCCTAGACAAAAACCACTTCCGACCCCAAAACCTGGACTCAATCCACAG
>NW_013754598.1:0-2218 GCF_000517525.1 Limulus polyphemus | reverse complement strand
TAATAGAATAAATTCTAAGTGTATTAGTAGATGTTAACACGTATATATTTATAGAATTAGTTCTAAGTGTATTAGTACATATTAACACGTATACATTTATAGAATTAGTGCTAAGTGTAATAATGGCTGGAGACGGCTTGAATGGGTAATGAAGAAAAACTTTAATATAACAGCAAATGTACAACGTTTCGACAAGGTTTTGTCATCATCGGGTAGTTCTAAGTGTATTAGTAGATGTTAACGTATATATATTATAGAATTAGTTCTAAGTGTATTAGTAGATGTTAACATGTATATATTATAGAAATAGTTCTAAGTGTATTAGTAGATGTTAACATGTATATATTTATAAAATTAGTCCTAAGTGTATTAGTAGATGTTAACACGTATATATTTATAGAATTAGTTCTAAGTGTATTAGTAGATGTTAACACGTATATATTTATAGAATTAGTTCTAAGTGTATTAGTACATATTAACACGTATATATTTATAGAATTAGTTCTAAGTGTATTAGTAGATTACACTTTGGAGAAGATTGAAAGCTGGTTATGATTACACCTTGGAGAAGATTGAAAGTTGTTTATGAGTACACCTTGGAGAAGATTGAAAGCTGGTTATGAGTACACCTTAGAGAAAATTGAAAGCCTATGAAGGGATATATTAAAGTTGGTTATGAGTACACATTAGTCCAAGGTTATGAAGGGATATATTTAAGTTGGTTATGAGTACACCTTAGAGAAGATTTTAGTGCCGGGCAAACCATTGGCTCTCCTCCCTACAATTATGTAGTCCCCTCGCCGCATATCTGTCAGTGCACAGTCCAGGTAGTGTGGCACTGTCCCTGTTATTTATTTTGTATACGTTATTTAAATACTTGGTAATTTACTTTCACTATATTTAATAAATTATTATTATTTTTTACTATGTCATTTTTAACTTAATTTTCACACCAGGTTCCCTATGTAAATATAAGGGTATTGAACTTATATTGTAGGAAGTGGAGACCACAGAAACAACGAATATAATAGATAAAACGTCATTAAAGAAAAAATAACTCAAATTATGAACATTCACAGAGAGTGGACTTTATAATAAGTGTTTTTATTTTTAGCGAACATAAAAACTATCGTTAAAATTTATATCTGTATCGTACAGATTTTAAGCTTTATGTCTTTTCACTGAGTGTTGTATATTATGTTATACAAACAAGAATGCTAAGTTTGGTGTTATACAAGCACGAGTTTTATGTTTGGTGTTATACAAGTGTTCTATTTAGTGTTATAAAAGCGATGGTATTATATTTTGTGTTACAGTTGTTATATTGTGTATTATACAAGCGATATTATTGTATTTGGTGTTATACAAGCGAAAGTGTTATACTTGGTGTTATATTAGGTGTTATAAAAGTGACAGTATTATACTTAGTGTTATAGAAGTGTTACATTAGGCGTTATACAATATTTCGTCGTAAATTTAACGGTACAATGGTGATATATCCTGAGCTACAAATAACTTAGAAGTTACACTATAAATATATACGTGCTAACATCTACTAATACACTTAGAACTAATTCTATAAATATATACGTGCTAACCTCATAACCAACTTTCAATCTTCTCTAATGTGTACTCATAAACAACTTTCAATCTTGTCCAAGGTGTATTCATAACCAACTTTCAATCTTCTCCAAGGTGTATTCATAACCAACTTTCAATCTTCTCCAAGGTGTACTCATAACCAATTTTCAATCTTCTGTAAGGTGTACTCATAACCAACTTTCAATCTTCTCTAATGTGTACTCATAAACAACTTTCAATCTTGTCCAAGGTGTATTCATAACCAACTCTCAATCTTCTCCAAGGTGTATTCATAACCAACTTTCAATCTTCTACAAGATGTACTCATAACCAACTTTTAATCTTCTCTAAGGTGTACTCATAACCAACTTTCAATCTTCTCTAGTGTGTACTCATAACCAACTTTCAATCTTCTCTAATGTGTACTCATAACCAATTTTCAATCTTCTCTAAGGTGTACTCATAACCAACTTTCAATCTTCTCTAGTGTGTACTCATAACCAACTTTCAATCTTCTCCAAGGTGTACTCATAACCAATATTCAATCTTCTCCAAGGTGTACTCATAACCAACTTTCAATCTTCTCCAAGGTGTACTCATAACCAACTTTCAATCTTCTCTAAGGTGTACTCATAAA
>NW_013754597.1:0-1078 GCF_000517525.1 Limulus polyphemus | reverse complement strand
CTGTAACATGATACACACACAAACATAGAATAGTTTCTATGCTCTGATACACACAAACATATTATAGTTTCTATGCTCTGATACACACAAACATATTATAGTTTCTGTGCTCTAATACACACAAACATATTATAGTTTCTGTGATATGATACACATCGAAACATATAATAGTTTCTATGATCTGATGCACACATATAAACATGTAATAGTTTCTGTGCTCTAATACACACACAAACACAGAAATGTTTCTATGACCTGATAAACACACAAACATAGAATAGTTTCTATGATCTGATACACACAAACATATTATAGTTTCTGTGATATGATGCACACACAAACATAGAAATGTTTCTATGACCTGATAAACACACAAACATATTATAGTTTCTATGCTCTGATACACACAAACATATAATAGTTTCTATGATCTGATACACACATATAAACATATAATAGTTTATGTGCTCTAATACACACACAAACATAGAATAGTGTCTATGATATGATACACACACACAAACATAGAATAGTTTCTATGATATGATACACACACAAACATAGAATAGTTTCTGTAATATGATACACACAAACATATAATAGTTTCTATGACCTGATAAACACACAAACATAGAATAGTTTCTATGACCTGATAAACACACACAAACATATAATAGTTTCTATGACCTGATAAACACACAAACATAGAATAGTTTCCATACTCTGATACACACACACAAATATAAAATGGTTTCTATGACCTGATAAACACACAAAGAATAGAATGGTTTATATGACCTGATAAACACACAAACATAGAATGGTTTATATGACGTGATAAACACACAAACATAGAATGGTTTATATGACCTGATAAACACACAAATATAGAATGGTTTATATGACGTGATAAACACACAAACATATAATAGTTTCTATGATCTGATAACCACACAAACATATATAATAGGCTCCATGACCTGATAAACACACAACCCTAGAGTAGTTTCTATGTTGATCAAACCAGGTTTTATGTTTTTTATTCCAAATATCCCCCCCCCACCCCATCCTGGAACTA
>NW_013754596.1:0-1076 GCF_000517525.1 Limulus polyphemus | reverse complement strand
TCCCTCGGGAAGAATTTATACCGGAAATTAACAAACGACCAGAGACTCAACAATACAAATTAATCTGAGTTATATGAAATATAATCTAAGGCAAAAGAGCATTCTAGCTACTATTTAAACGATTCACACATACAATCAGCACAAACACGCGACTATTGGAATGACTAAAATAGCTTTAATTGAACGTTAATATATATATATCTTATATTTTGCACAAACCTTCAAAGATATTTGGGTTTACTATTTTCACTTTTATGATAATTTCATCTTCAAAGGTTCAAAATGGATTGATGTTTCTAAAACAAACTTGATCTCGGGTTATCTTTATATTGAACTAGATAATGTTTAGAAAATGAGGGATATTGGAACTTAAATTACAGATAAGATGTTGTATTTTAGTGTGAAATGCAGTTTGCTAACTTATTTCGAGGAGTCGACACCTGATTTTGAAACAAGCACGTAAAGTAATTATTTGTTAAATATATTCTAATCAATTCTTGTTTTATTATAAAGAACTAAAAGTTAAACTAGATGTGCATGATCATTCTAAAAATAAACAACCTTATAACACCAAATTGTTGTTTTTCGTTAATTGGACATTGAACGTTTGCTTTACAGCTTCTTCAGAAGCGTTCTGCTAAAATAGAAACCATAACTGACAGTACAAATATTCAAATAGTTTAAATAATAAATTCTAATTGAATCTATAGCCTGAATTTCTAAAGCGTGCATTGACATATTAAGTAGTAAAGCTTATTGTTGACAGAATTGTATTGCTGAAATGATTAACTGTTACTTGTAATACTCATTATTTAATTTCTGTAGTGCGCATTGGTGTATAGAAGACACATTAATACTAGAACCAAACGATCTTATAACACCAAAATGTTGTTTTTATTTAATTATACATTCAACGTTTCGCTATACAGCTTCGTCAGGAGCGTTCACTAAAACACAAACCGAAACTGACAGTACAAAGCTTCAAATGGAGTCATAATATGTTAATTCACGCTATATAAATGCACGTTATAGATTCGAATAGAATTTATTATTTAAACCATTTGACGCTTTGTACT
>NW_013754595.1:0-1077 GCF_000517525.1 Limulus polyphemus | reverse complement strand
CATCTTAACTTTATGTTCAGTTTAGAAACATAGCTTCCTCTTTTATTAATTTCCCACTTCAATTAGTTTGTATCTATTACATTTATTTGTTTTCATAGAACTTTAGGTAGAGTGTATTGCTATACAGTGTCGAAAAGTTGAAGTAAGAAAATATTTTATAGAAATATACGATATTAAAATAAAATAAATAAAACCTTAATATTGATATAAAAATCACAGCGAGAAAATTAACATTAGTTGTATATTTAAATTGCGTTCAGTCAAGGAAAATAGCAACTTTTCTGTTTTATTCATTTCCAGCTTGATTTACTTTGTATTTATTATATTTGTTTTCATCGAATTCTGGACTGAGTAAATATATCTGCAGTGTTGTGAGGTAGCGAATTCCATTTTTATTTCGTTATGGTTTCGTCTACTGTTCATTTACTATTACTTTTATAGTTTAATTAAACTTTGAATTTTTAGTTTACGTTTAAGTGTTAACTCTCCTTCTGGCTAATCATATCAATTTTAAGTGTATAGGAATTATGAGACTGACATCAGTTTGCCCTAACGGTGACTTACAGATATTATTAACGTTACAAAAAAGTATGTAAATTACGATCACGTGAATTGTAATATAGTGAATAAAAACGTGTTATGAGGTTTAATAAGTTAGTGATCAATCGAATCCACATTGAATCGAGTTAAAGGAAGCGAGTGAATCGAATCCTTTTCGGAGGTTAGTGGAGTGGTGTGAGTTAGGAAATATGCCACGAAACAGCGCACGTGTTAGTAGTCATACTGAGAGAGGGGTGAAGGATGTGGACGACCCTCGCCGGTGTGTGAATGGGTCGGTTACTTCTTGTACTGATGGTGTGTCGCAAGACATGGATTTCGATAGGGATTGTGCTAGTAAACGAGTACGATCTGACTCCGGTTCGAGTGTCGAATCAATCGGACACAAAAAGTCAACTACGGACAGGAAACAAATATTTTTTATTATTTCACTGGACGTTAATATAGCCAAAGTCAATCCCATGCTCTTGAGTAGAGCCCTTAACGATATCATTGGACCAACTGAAAAAATTCAATTGC
>NW_013754594.1:0-1076 GCF_000517525.1 Limulus polyphemus | reverse complement strand
AAGTAACACCAAGCTTCTAATTACCAGTGCTATTTGATAAGCTGTTACTATATCGCATGACTAAAAAAAAAAAAAGAAAGAAAGAAAAATGTTGTGTCGAGCATATATTGATGAAGTTCAGGTAAATCGTTATGTTTACTAAAGGTTACCGCCCTAAACTTTGGTACAATTAATTATTGGTATGATGTGGTTGTTGTTAAGCGCAAAGCTGCACAATGGGCTGGCTATTAGGGTTCTGTTCACCACAGGTAACGAAACCCGAATTATAGCGTCGTAATTCTGCAGACTTACCCCTGAGCCACTGGGGGCGCTTTATTGGTATGACATTTCATAAAAAGCTATCACTAAGTCTGAGGTCATTATCAATCGTAGTAAATTTTGTCAGAAAAGCAATACTACAAACCCTAATTAAGTTACGTTTGTTTGAACAACACCCTGGTAGTTAGAGGGTCGAATCTGGGGGTTCGACCCATGATGCCGCTGGACACGCTTCCCACTTTCAACCGTAAAAATGTTATAGAATGTCAGTCGATCCCGTTATTTGATCGAAAACGCTATACAAAGTCCTCATTTGCTGCCTTCCCTCTGATTTTACTTTATATTGACACTGACAACTAAAAAGTCCCCGTTTGCTGCCTTCCCTCTGATTTTACTTTATATTTATATATTGATATTGACAACTTACCATAATATCATTTTAATTATAGGTTGAGGCTCGATACTTTTTAAGTGTTTGTACGCCTTAATTGGTTCATCTACTTGATTTGGAAATTTGGAATCTACAGATAAATGTCTCCATTTTTTATTTAATTATCCCATTTTACCAACTTCAAGTAGCACCAAGCTTCTAACTACCAGTGCTATTTGATAAGCTGTTACTACATCGCATGACTAAAAACAAAAAACATCTACTGTTCATCTACTTGATTTTATAGCTTTATACCACTGAAGAACAATAACCCGGAGGTTACCAAAATGGTTTTGTTTATTATCAAAACGTATAGGTGGCCCGGCATGGCCAGGTGGTTAGGGAGCTCGACTCGTAATCTGCGGGTCGCAGGGTTCGAATCCCAGTC
>NW_013754593.1:0-1076 GCF_000517525.1 Limulus polyphemus | reverse complement strand
AACCCGAAAGAAGCGAAGAAAGAAAGTATAAGTTTCCATGTGTTATTGATATAGTAGCAAAGAGAAACTTTTTATGTTGATATTTGGTATGAATCAATTCCTTATAGAAGCCCTCCGGTAGCACAGCGGTATGTCTTTGGATTTACAGTGCTACAAACCGGGTTTCGACACCCGTGGAGGGCAAAGCACATATAGCTCATTGTGTAGCGTTGTGCTTAACTTCAAACAAACATAAAACCTGATAGAAGTTGGTTGGGTTTATTTTGAATTTCGCGCAAAGCTACACGAGAGCTATCAGCGCTAGCCGTCCCTAATTTAGCAGTGAAACACTAGAGGGAAGGTAGCTAGTCATCTCCACCCATTGCCAATTCTTGGGCTACTCTTTTGCCAACGAATTTTGGGAAACGGGGATTCGAACCCGCAGACTGACGGTTATTAGTGTATGTATTCTGAAATCATTTTAGCATAAAAGTATAACCTGTATATTGTCTGCGTGTCTGTGATTTATATTTGTAATATAAGGAACCAGTTCTTTTATATGTGGTTCTTCGCTAGCTTGCCTCATTAAAAAGATGCGCACGCGCCTGCACACACGCAAGTGGATAGTGTAACGAATTTGCTGTTATGTATTTATTTTAATATGAACGTTGTTTAGATTGAGTTTATATTTAAAAACTTGCATAGCTTGTAGTGTTAGATATGTATTGGGCAACTCCCACCTATTCTCCAAAGTAGTAGAAGATTCTCGAGAGCAAGAATCAACAATATATGCGTGTATGTAAACGTCTTAACCAGTATTGTTACGTAAGATTTAAGTACCTGATGATGACAAAACCTTGTCGAAACGTTCTACATTTGCTGTTATGTTAAACTTATATTAAAGTTTTTCTTCATTACCCATTCAAGCCGTCTCCAACCATTACTAGATATCAAGGAAGTTCAAGACTAGAAAGAAAACTTTATATTGTTTGTAAGTTTGTGAAAGTTTTGTTTATGAATCGTTGTTTGTAATAACTGTTTGTAATAATTGTTATTGAATATTGTACTGTTGTGTGTATATTAAAACGTATTTGTGT
>NW_013754592.1:0-1069 GCF_000517525.1 Limulus polyphemus | reverse complement strand
ATATTTCTAGAAAGAGATGGCGTGATACTAGTCACGTGACCTCGCTGACGCAACACTGCCCCCTCCTTAGTATTGTTCGTCCCGAACAATAGCCACTTACAATAAACCAATAACAATTAACAATAACTCAATTAAATGTACAGAATTACAAACTCAAAATTACAATTCAACAAAGTCTCTTAATTTTACGGGACGTATCTTCTTCCGTACTGGTCTTCGTAAGTGTATCGTAAAGTTGTATTCGGAAAGAATAAACCAGTTTTCTTTAAGAAAGGACTTGTGTCGCTAAAGTTTCGTCGGAACGAATTTACGGAAAATTAACTAACGACTGGAGGCGTAACACTATGTTTAACTTGAAATTAAATGAATCAGCGTTTTCTTTCTCACTACGATCAGATGTAGCGATCGATGATAAACGGAATATAATGACTACATTATTCGGGTTACACTATGTTGAGCTCTTACTATTGAAATATGAATTGGTGGGCAATTTTAACTGGTACCCGTTTTTTTAAGGAATGTATAGAAAAAGTACATTAGGCTTAGCAGTAAATGACTGTTTTTCTTTCAAACGTGAACAGCATCATGGTCAGTGAAGAATATTTTACCATTAATTTTTTAACCAAGAATATTTAATCACTTGTTTACAACAACAACGGGTAGGAAGAATTTTTTTTGATGTCAGAAATTTCATTAATTTCAGACAGAAGAGGAAGAGCCTACGAGTACTTAAAATTTTATTTTATATAATTATGATCATCTGACATATTTCTGATTATGAGAGACTGCGAAATAGTTCAAAATGTTAATCAAATAACAACTGTATTGTTACGCCTCCAGTCGATACTTAATTTTCCGTAAATTCGTTCCGACGAAACTTTAGCGACACAAGTCCTTTCTTAAATAAAACTGGTTTATTCTTTGCGAATACAACTTTACCGATACATTTAATTTCAACAGTCGCTCTGTAACAAACGCTAGAACGTCTCACGTGCTCGTGCTCGACAATACTCAGTTCAATTACATAATACCTCTGTTGTCCTGTCACGTTGTGAATGTCTTATATATA
>NW_013754591.1:0-1074 GCF_000517525.1 Limulus polyphemus | reverse complement strand
TTATTACTAATAATATATAGGAAGTAACCAACAAATTGTACTTTTTTGCGGTCGGTTTGAGTACAACTATTATTTTCTTGTTCTAAATATACATAGCTTTTGAAGCTCAGAATATGGGTTTTGGGATCGAAACTGTTTAAAGATATGTTTGTATCAGATATGGTATAGAAATGTCATAAAAGTTTAAATGATATTAATATTAACAGTTTTTAAAGCACAAATTAAGTAAAACAGCACAAATAAATTTCCGAAAATATACAGTTACTTACCAAAACAGTTTCGACGCACCACGTACGTCATTTTTAAGTGTATACTGTATAAGAACCGTAACATCTACGAGAATTATTTCTTAGGTTCGATTTTGTCGCTTCTTACGTCATATTTTGTTCCGTTCAAGAATGTTTTCCATAAAGGATTCAGTTGAAAGTCTATACCATTGTTTATGAGTATATCTGCATTTGTATGTATTTCAATAGTTTCTCTAATACTTCTTTGGTGAAAATATTTTCTTTATTGTTTCTGTGAATTTTGTTTTCCGATCATTTGAGTATTCACGAGCATCGATGGCTGATTTCTCGACTTCCAATCGGTGACAATAATATTCATGTTATTTTAGTCTTCCACTCAACACAGACTAAGAAAAGTCATTTGATATACACAAGGTTGTTTTAAAGTACCACAGTAATCAGAGACAGCAGAAACTGTACGTGAAAAACCCAAACAATATTTAGTATTTAGTTTGACCTATGTAGAATTTGTTGCATGAACATTGGATAAACTATTCTTGTTTTTAGAAATTATTGGTGAAGTATTTTTCCTTATTTAGTTTATTTGAGAGTTTATCAATTGACTTGAAATCAGATTTGGTACATCTTCAATAATATACCTATTTTATTTGAGATCTGCGGATAATGGAGAGAAGCTTACGTAATATACATTACGTTTATGTCTGAACTTTTACTGAGAAGCTTACGTAATATACATTACGTTTATGTCTGAACTTTTACTGAGAAGCTTACGTAATATACATTACGTTTAGGTCTGAAGTTTTACTGAGAAGCTTACGTAATATAC
>NW_013754590.1:0-1077 GCF_000517525.1 Limulus polyphemus | reverse complement strand
ATAATAATAACGTGTAGAAAGTGAATACACACGTGTTTTAATCATAATAATAACGCGTACAAAGTAAATGCACACATGTTTTAATCATAATAATAACGCATGCAAAGTAAATGCACACATGTTTTAATCATAATAATAACGTGTAGAAAGTAAATGCACACATGTTTTAATCATAATAATAATGAAATGATTTTGAGAAATTATAAGATGAAGTATGTGAGTCATAATAAGCATCAGTCTGTAAATTACCGATTACTCAAAACTCAAGATGTGTAGAACATAGTTAGAATCATATCGTGAAGAATCCACTCTCTGAGAGTGTAGAATACAATTAAAAGTATATCGTGAAAAATTTAGACTTAAGATATATAGAACATACTTAGAATATCGTCGTGAAGAACCTATTCGCTCGGAGCGTAGAATATAATTAGAATTATGTCGTGAAGAACCTATTCGCTAGGAGCGTAGAAAATACTTAGAATATTGTCGTAAAGAAAACATTCTTTGGGAGTATAGAATATACTTAGAATATTGTCGTGAAGAACCTGTTCGCTCGGAGCGTAGAAAATACTTAGAATATTGTCGTAAAGAAAACATTCTTTGGGAGTATAGAATATACTTAGAATATTGTCGTGAAGAACCTGTTCTCTTAGAGCATAGAATATACTTAGAATATTGTCGTGAAGAGCCTATAAGCTAGGAGCGTATAATATTGTCGTGAAGAACCTATTCGATTGGAGCGTAGAATATAATTAGGATTATGCTTTGAAGAACATATTCTCAGAGTATGTTACAACTTGACTGGGATAATCATTCTGAATAAAGATCACCTCAAAATTGAAGAAAATGATCAGGACCATATTGTAAAAGCTAAATATTCGGTTGAGTAGAATTTGACTAGAACAGTCCTCTGAAAAAAAGTGTGCCTTCCAGATGATTAGTATGATGATTTATAGAGTAAATCATAATATGAATAATTCTCTAACAGTCTTGTTTGCTTTTTGAATTTCGCGCAAAGCTGCACGAGGGCTATCTGCGCTAGCCGTCCCTAATTTAGCAGTGTAAGACTAGAGGAAA